>NC_079193.1:44302932-44602932 GCF_029499605.1 Hyla sarda
ATATAAATCTATGCAGGGCATCATATATTGTAATAATTGTCTATTATACTGTGGGGCCAATGCAAGTAATAATAGAAATAAAAAAATTAAAAATAGTAACCTACGTTTAATGTCGTGGTGAATGACATTTTTAGAGTGAAGGAAATCGAGACCCTTCAGAATATGTTTGGCGACCCAGATAATTTCGAATTCCCGCAGCGGTCCGCAGCTCTCCAGCTTTTCCAGCACAGACCCTCCTTCTCCAGCTTCCATGTATAGGTGAACCATATTCTCAGACAAGATGGCTCCATATAACTCTGCAATATTCTCATGCTGGAACTGGACCTGAAACTCCACATCTGCGGGCTTGAACTGCTCCACAGGGATCTGTTTGGGAGATGGGAGAGATATATACCATAATTATATAGGAAAATGTTATCATATAAAAAATATTCTATTAGCGCCCATTGCAAAACTACAATTCCCAGCATGCCCTTACAGCCTTCCGTGACTACAGTGAGTGTAGTGAGATTGAGATGGTCATATGTGTACCTGTGAGGCGTTTAGTGTAAAGAAGCAGGGGCAAAGTGAATCCAAAAGAAAGTCACAAAAGTTCGGAATTTAAAGAAACCTTTTTGTAAAAATTCACACCAGATCTATTTCATGCCCCGATTTGGTCATCTCCAACAACCAGCTATAGTAGCCTCTTCGCGACCCCCCCACCCAAAATTTTTTTTTAATATTGTGGCTTATATTTTCTATTTCCTCACCTTCTATGATCCAGGTCAAGTTGTACTTTTTACTCCTGCCCTTTTTTTGTTAAACCATATAATGTATTATGAAGTTGCAGGGGGCAAAATTGAAAAAAAAAAAAAATGAATCGCTCAATTTAGTAGCGGACGTGCTAAATGTATTCTATGGGTCAGTATGATTCCAACTGTTCCGTATTAGTAAAATCTTTGTTTTGTTTTACTATACAAAATAAAAATAAAAAATATGCACATCGCTATGTTCTGATACTTTTTTATTTTTCCACCTATGAAGCTGTGGTAAGGGCTAATTTTTTGTCCTGTGAGTTGTAGTTTTTATCAGTATCGGTAAATTTTTCTTTACTTTTATCACTTTTTTTTTTGCCACCCTAGGCGCCTATTTTGAGAAATCATTCGATTCCGTATGTAGATCAATGTAATGCATATGTAATACATTGATTTATTAGATCATCACTCTATTGGTACAGCCTGCCATAGGCAACCTGTATCAATAGCAGAGTCACAGCAGGCACTGAGGCCTAGTACCGATCGGTACCCCGTGATTACATCGTAGGGGTGCTGATCAGGTCACTATGCACCAAGGATGATCAAAAACTGTTTTAATGCCACATTAAGTAACATTTAAAGAGTTAAATAATCGGCATTGGCGTGATCTCTGATTTCTGTCATTACTGGCTGATGACGGCTGCTGATAGACTCTCGAGTAGTGTTGCTCGCCAGTATTCGCAATGCGAATTTTATTCGCGAATATCGCATATTCGTGAATTCAGCACTATATATTCGTAATTACGAATATTCGTATTTTTTTTTCACAGTACACATCACAGTGATCATCCCTCTCTGCTTCCAGCTTGTGTGGTGTAAAGAAGGCTCCAATACTATTGTGTGAGACTGGCGTGCAAATTTTCGCATATGCGAATTTTCGCTTATGCTAACTTTTGTATATGCTAATTTTCGCATACGCGAATTTTCGTATATGCGAAAATAAAACACGAATATTACGAATATGCGAATTTAGCGAATATATGACGAATATTCGTCCATATATTCGCAAAATATTGCAAATTCGAATATGGCCTATGCCGCTCAACACTACTCTCGAGCACACTTCATACTGCCTTACCCGCAGGGTCGGCTCTGCCTATAGGCAAAATAGGCATTAACCTAGAGCAACCTTCATAGGGGCACCACTCAGCCTGCCACAAGAAAGTTAGACAGCCAGCATCCAAACCTCCCCCCATGTGTGTCACCCTGGTAGTAAAGTAATTACATAAGCAAGGGGTAAGGTGATTAGATGAGGAGGAGGTTTGCTACAGTGCGTCACAGCAGTAGTAAAGTGGGGCATGTCAAGAGGGGGGGGGGCAATGGGCGAAGTCAATGAGGTGGCAAAATTAGCTTTTGCCTAGGATGGCAAAAATCCTTTCACCAGCCCTGCTTACCCAACCCATGATGGAAATGTACAGGATGGAGGTAATCAATACTCTGCCACTCAATACACCTAGGTACATGTAAATTTAAGAACAGTAGAGGTGGGGAGTAGGGGACACGGACTGATGTGCCTGTTGTTGTTCTATACAGTGTTGCAGAATACGTGGGTACTATAGAAGCAATAGAAAAAAAGACAATTGGTGTCTACCAAAAGCAAGCCCTGTATTTCTAATGTGTTTCTCCTATGCAACGATAGGATTAACCGGTGTCATGGAACATGGAACATAAGGTAATATATAAACTTCCTTGTACACAAAGCAGGAAAACTGCTTATCTTATCCACACAGCAAAAATAAAAAGAAATGTGCATTGTCTCCATGGTAATCGCTGATATGATCTCAGACACATATTTCCCCACCAACAATCCTGTGGTATAATTTTAGTAACTGAATAGCTCTAAAAATATTAAAAAACAACAATGGGGATACATGACATTTTCACAACGTGGGTGTTATATTATTTTTGCATTGAACCGATGCATAATGGAAAGAAAAACAAAACCAAAATTCTTGCATCATTTCACCTGTGGGGGCACTGCAGGGGAAATTAACACTAGGGGGGGATTTATAAAAACTTGTGCAGAGAAAAATTTGCCCAGTTGCCCATAGCAACCAATCAGATTGCTTCTTTCATTTTGCAGAGGTCTGGTTAAAAATAAAAGAAGCGATCTGATTGGTTGCTACGGGCAACTGGGCAGCTTTTTCTATGCACAGGTTTTGATAAATCTCCCCCTAAGGATCTGTGATGTCCAAGTACAGTCCTGTACTACGCTTAGGCCCTGTCAGGTTGAGACCCTCAGTGACCTGGGGGCTCCCCTGCAGGGTCTCCCCCTATTGTTCCATAATGTTGTGTATATCACTTTAATGCCAAGACAGTATCCTAATGTATAGATAGAGCAGAGTTGTTGTGGGAGGCCTCAAGGACCTGTGTAAGTCTGTCACATGTTATGTTGTCACATGATTTGTTGTCACATGTTCTCCCAGAGAGCACCAGCTTAACCTATGACCCGCAGCTTGACCAATGGGCTTTAGTCCAGCCCCCACTATATAAAGGGGTGGCCATTTGCAATTCACTCTCCTCTGCTGCAAGCAGCTCTTGTACCATCAGTCTTTACTGAGACAGCAACCACCAGAGACCTCAGTGCAAGTGATCAGCATCTGGAAGACCCCAAAAGCTACAGTCATTCCAGTAAGTCTCAAGTCTATGTCTGCTGTCACTGAAACTAGTCAAGTCCTGCATATAGTCAAGTCAAGTCCAATCTCAAGTCAAGTTAATTACAAGTATTGGTCCAGCAAGCTTCAAGGTCCTTCTGGGTCCTGGCCACGACTCTGGGAAATCTGGCCTTAGCTGTGAAGATAATTCCATCTGTCTTATACTCAGTAAAGCTTCCGTTTGTCCATAACTGGTTGTGGACTCTCCTTTCACTACTAGCAACTGGGATAGCGGAGAAGCCAGGGCGCGTGGTGTTCCGGATCCCTAAAACCACACTGGTGTAATCAACACTAGGGGTTAATACCATCTTGCCCCCGGGGTTAATACCATCTGATCCCACCACTCAGACCGCTACACCCGTGGTCCCGCCATACACTGGTGGTCCACCGCAGATCTATTCACATGGCAGAATTTCCGCCTCAAATTAAAGCCCATAGACTTCTATGGGATTCCGCACTCCCATTCAACCTTCTGAAATTCCGCAAGCGGAATTTCAGAAGGTTGAATGAGAGTATGGAATCCCATAGAAGTCTGTGGGCTTTAATTTGATGCAGAATGTGTTGTTCCACATTCCACAAATAGTGAGCGCTGGCAGAGCTTGCCGGCGCTAAGACTGCTCGGAGATGCACTTTCTCCATAGACAGCAATGCATTTTGGAGCGAATTCCGCAGAAAGAATTGACATGTAAATTCAGCGGAGACCGGAATTGGGATTTCTGTCGTGTGTACGGTGTAGTGGAGTCCCATTGAAAGAAATTGGACTCTGCTGCAACAGAGTTTCTGAGCGAACTTTTTACGCTGGAATTCGTTGTGTGAACATGGCTTTAGTATAACATTCCCTGCGGATAACATACCAGTTTACACGCCATTCTCTTCCTTGACTCGATATCTTGCGCCAGATGAACTTTGCCGAATGCCCCCCTAGGAATGAACTCTGAACCGATGCTTTTGTAGGTCATCTTCCATGGAAACAACAGTACGTCCGTGTCCGTCTGATAGCGCCCATTTCGTATTGTGAGCATCTGGAGACAAATATTAAAAGGGAAACTTAAACCACAGTAGAAACTTTATTACGTAACAGCATCGGCTTTGACTGCACAGTTTATTTTAACTCTTCAGGCCTACTTTTAGGTTTTTGCATGAAAAATTAAATGGGAATTCCGGATATAGAATGTAAATATTTCTACATCACTAGCCACAGCGGCGAACCAACACAGCCAGTTATTGGCTGAGAGGTATTTCCAACAATAGTGTTTCCCAACTGGGGTGCCTCCAGCTGTTGCAAAACTTTGCATGCTTGGAGTTGTAGTTGTGAAACAGCTGGAGGCACCCCAGTTGGGAAAGACTTCCCTACAGTTAGAACCCTAATATCAGACCTGTAGGTGGAGATTTATCAAAACCTGTACATAGGAAAAGTTGACCAGTTGCCCTTAGCAACGATTCAGATTGTTTCTTTTATTTTGAAAAAGGCCCCTGAGAAATAAAAGAAGCAATCGGATTGGTCGCTATGGGCAACTGGTCAATTTGACTTTACACAGGTTTTGATAAATCTCCCCCTTTTATGTAAACTCTTTAAATGGGCACTCTCATTAAAACTAATTTTTGCTATTGCACGCCTTATGGTAAATGAAAAATATTTCTCATATACTTTGTTTAAAAAAAATGAAGTTTTCTGTTTTATTTGTGCTTGATAAAAGCTCAAGAGCACATTTTCCCCCAACTCATACACAGACTTTGGACCAAAGTCCAAACACAGGAAGTGCCGCCTGGAGTGCTGAGGGGGGTGTCCAGCCAACAGAATATGGCAGTTACGTGTGAGAGGAGCTATGATTGGATGAGGCTGGACACCCCCCCCCCCCCCACTCAGCACTCCAGGCGGCACTTCCTGTGTTCGGACTTTTGTCCAAAGTCTGTGTATGAGTTGGGGAAAATGTGCTCTTGAGCTTTTTTAAGCACAAATAAAACATAGAAAACTTTTTTTTAAACAAAGTATATTAGAAATATTTTTCATTTACCATAAGGAGTGCAATAGCAAAAATTAGTTTTAATGAGAGTCACCCTTTAACTGTGCGAATTCCATCTAAGCTCCCACAATGCACTGCTCCATAGTAACTGGATGCACCAAACTTATGAATTTAGCCCTAAACATGAATGTGTTAAAAACATAATTTCAATTGTGCAAAATAATGTAAAAAAAAATGTGTGATTTTAAATATGATTTTTGAGAAAATTGCTGCAAAAACAGTAAAAATGTGCAAATGAAATTCAGTAAAACTGTACATGTGAACACAGGCAAAAGACTTCAAATCTTCATAAAACATCTCAATTGTGATTATAGGTTAAATCACTTTCTCCTCATAGTAATATTGTTCTAAAAAATGTATTTTGAGTAAGAAAATGTATGAAAACTGCACAGTGTGAACTAACACCAACACACATGTGCGTCCAATGAGTTCACCTGGGTGATCCCCAGCACCAGCAGCCTAATGAGATGATCAGGTGCAGTGATCAAATGCCACACCCAAAGCCAAACCATTCATGGGAAATATGGCCAGCAATAGGCTCGGTTTCCACACAGACTTATTTTTTATTTATTTTTTGCATTTTTTGAAAAGCTGCCACTGCAGTTTCTGAGCCAAAGTCAAAAGTAGGCAGGAGAAGTATAAGTCCTTTCTTTATATTTCCCATTCCATTTGAATACTCTTCTGGCTTTGACTCAAAAACTGCACTGGCAGTTTAAAAAAAAAAAAAAAAAAAAGAGGCCACAAAAAACCTGTGTGTGTGGAAACCTAGCCATTTTAAAGGGATACTCCGCCCGTAGACATCTTATCCCCTATTCAAAGGATGGGGGATAGGATTTCTGATCGCGGGAGTCCCACCGGTGGAGACCCCCACGATCTAGGCTGCGGCCCCTCAGAAATCCGGTGCACGGAGCGAACTTCGTTCTGTGCCAGATGACTGGCAATGGGGGGCGGAGGCTTGTGACATCACGGCCATACCCCCTCAATGCAAGCCTGTGGGAGAGGGCGTGACGTTCGTGATGACACGGGCCTCCGGCCTCGAACAATCTAAACGAATGCCGGATGCAGCAGGGAGAACGGTTCCCAGCGTCAGGACCCCCGCGATCAGACCTCTTATCTTAGGTCTCATAGGGGATAAGATGTCTAGGGGCGGAGTTTCCCTTTGTCATTTCAGAGATTCTGTGTGCATCCAATGTGTGATGCAGAGATTCTGTGTGCATGGAACCTATCCAGTGCATGCCACATGAGCAAACACAGAGAACGGTTTAAACCCAATTATTGGGACTCAGCACGTACAGGTATGCCCTGAGTCCTTAAGTACCAAGATGTCAGGGCGTACCTGTACGCCTTGCGTCCTTAAGGGGTTAAGCAGAAGGCATACACAAGAGCCTCTACATTATTCTCTAATAATAGCCGTTGCTGCACTATATAAATATAATATTTGTAATTAGACACCTAAATAATCTAGTCGTCTCATCATGCGAAACGTCATGTAATATCAGGACAAACAAGCTTTTCTTCCTTTATGCTTTCACGACATGTTCCTGCCATTTACGCAATAAAGTACCAAAGCTATACAGCGGAAGATAAACTCTGTGACCCATCCTACAGGAGTGGTGTGGCTGACAAATAGGATTTAGTAATTGTCAAAACAACAACGTCTCATTGTAAACACTGATATAGAACAGACACATAGACTTTCACTGGGGTGCTACCTTATAGTAACATGGCATAATACTCTGTTGTTGCTATCACACTTGTACAGTCACGTCGAGAATGTCTTCCTGAAACTGTTATTTACACATGACGTTCTTATTAACATCAGAAATTATTCTAATAATAACCCTGGTTATAGCATTCAGATATCCTCAAGCTCTCTATATATACAGCGCATATCTGTATAAAGGGGCCAGGAAAAAGACCAGTTGGAAATGACCAATCTATTGTTCTTGGCCTACACAGGTCTAGAAGGTTGTTGATAGTGTGGTAGCGGGGTGTCATGAGGGCAGATGTTGTTACCCTAGGGGCAGATGGCATTAACCCCTTGTATTCGTGAAGCCAGGGCATGGTTTAGCCTAAAACCACCCAAAGGTATACCGCTGGATCCTGGGCTAGGCACGGGGGCAATAAAGACTCTGATGCCAAGTTACGGACAACGGTAGCTTTACTGAGGGTAGACACTTGGTAAAGTCTATACAGTGCAGCTAGGGCCCAAGGGGGTGACCAGTGACTCAGAGACCTTAAGGGCTTGTTGGGACATCTAGTAGGACTGGACAATTGAATGCAGACCACGCTGACTTGACAGATGACAGGGACTGACTTGACTTGACTCATAAAGCTGTGACTTTAGTGTACTTGACTTGATGGTGGCTGCAGGACTTGACTTTGAGGTCTCCAACACTCTGGACACACACACTAGGCGACTGCACTGGACCTCAGCAAAGACTTGTAAGGAAAGAGAGAGAAGCTCCACCCAGAGATTATATGGGGGAGACTAGAAAGGAGCCCATAGGTCACTCTTGGGGTCACCTGGTCACTGGTACCCAGTGGAAAAAAAATGTCAAATCAACTAGTGCCGGAAAGTTAAACAGATTTGTAAATGACTTCTATTAAAAAATCTTAATTCTCCCAGTACTCATCAGCTGGTGTATACTACAGAGGAAGTTGAGTAGTTCTTTTCTGTCTAACCACAGTGCTCTCTGCTGTCACCTCTGTCCATGTCAGGAACTGTCCAGAGTAGAAGCGCATCCCCATAGCAAACCTATCCTGCTCTGGAGAGTTCCTGACATGGACAGAGGTGACAGCAGAGAGTATTGTGGTCAGACAGAAAAGAACAACTCAACTTCCTCTGTACTTTACAGCAGCTGATAGGTACTGGAAGGATTAAGATTTTTTAATTGAAGTAATTTACAAATTGGTTTTACTTTCTGGCACTAGTTGATTAAAAACATTTTTTTTTCCAACCGGAGTACCCCTTTAATGTAAATAGGAACTATATAATGGTTATTTTCCCCTGTGGTAAAACGTGAAAAACTTCTTGCCAGATTACCCTAAAGATCGCAGCTGATCCCTGGGGGTCCCAACAGTAGAATTTTGTGGTCATCTCATTGTTGAAAAAAAATAAAAAGTAAATAAACACTCTGGGAATTGTTTTAATTTTTGCTAATATAGTGCAGCATAGAGTATTATTAGAGAGTAACGTAAAGGTTCTTGTGCTTACCTGATGTGGCAGGCATGTTTTTGTCAGCCATACTTATTTGTATTTTCCCACTGAAATTATTTTCTTATTCTGCTTACATTTCCCATGAATCCTCTGGCATTGCAGAAAGAGAGGGTGAAGTCTCATCACTGCAGGTCAGATAATTGGACCAACCTATTCAGGCTGGCTGCTGGAGTCAAGCTAGGTGAGTTTCATAATTGAATTGCTGTCAGTTCACATTATATGCAGTTTTGATGAGTTGTCTTATTCAAAGTGCAAAGTATCGCCAAGGGAGAAAGTCATTTTGACCTATCACAATTGGGGTGTTTTTTGAAGATTTCAGGTCTTTGGGCTATGGTCACACATTGACCCTCATTTACTAAAGTCCAACCAACTCTTTTTCTCGGTTATTGTGCCTAAATTTTAGTTGCAACGACTGTGCGACTATTTATGCGACCAAATTTTAATTGCACAACCAACACTTTAGAAAACACTCGGAGTGTTTTTTTTTTTTCACTCTGAAATGGGCGTGTTTTATGCAAAAATGGGCGTTTTACCGACAAAAAACTAAAAATACTCGGAGTACTTCCAAAATCACTCGAGAAAAAGTGTGAGTTTGCCTCACACAATAACCGACAGCCAAGAGGCCGAGTGAAATTCCAAAAATGTAGTGATTTCTAACAAGGGACTGTTTGCCATTGTGTGTACGTGCTGTGTGCACTGTGTGTGTGCTGCGGGGGTCGGCCATGCCCCCTTGTGACATCACGCCACGCCCCTTCAATGCAAGTCTATGGGAGGGGGCGTGACGGCCGTCAGGCCCCCTCCCATAAACTTGCATTGAGAGGGTGTGGCATGACATCACAAGGGGGCATGGCCGACCCCCGCAGCGCGCACACAGCGTTCGGAACTAAATGTTCCAAACGTTGGCCAGTGGAGTACCCCTTAAACCTGTGACTCTCAAAGATACTGAATGTGAACAAGGTCCCTTTGGCCCTACAAGTACAGTAGTAATTTGAACATATCTTCTTACCTTGTTTAATATAATCCCACATTCCTGTTGCAGAGATTTATGTAAATGTCTAGTGGCATCTGACACCTGATTTGCGAAGCTGAGTAATTCCTTAGTAGTTCCGTATTTGACCGATGACAGAAGAGAATTTTCTTGTCCACTGAGAAACAGAGAGTCCGTCCGCTCCTCATTGTTACAGTCCTCTTGGCCGTGTGTTACGGGTTTTTTTTCTCCTGCACACACCTCCCCATCTCGATAGAGGTTTTCCATTATAGTTACCAAATCGGTGACATTCAAATAGGTGAGAAGCAGCTCCGCTTCCTCCTTCTGTTCATTGGTGGTGCTCATGAAATCCATTATGGCACCGCTTTCCAAAGCACCACCTACAAAACAAAAATGATCAATGTAAGTTAGGTGCATTTTTTACCTTGAACGTTCATAAACAACAACATTCAGGTTTCACAGTAGTTGTAAAAGATATGATTAAAATACAAAAGTGCAGATACAGTGATTTTTTTTCTTTCTGACCATACATGTAGTATGTATGGCTTCCTTAAAGGGTTACTCTACCGAAAAACATCTTATTCCCTATCCAAAATATAGGGGATAAGATGTCTGATCTTGGGGGTCCCTGTGATCGCCGGGCTGGTAGCGGTGGCGTCCGGATCACGGAAATACATAGCCGTCACGTCTCCTCCCATAGACATGAATGGAGACTTCGCTCGGTGCTCCGATTGCGGGGGTCCCCAGCAGTAGGACATCCGCAATTCGACATCTTATCCCCTATTCTTTGGATAGGGAATAAAAATTTTCCGGTGGAGTACCCCTTTAACATATGTCAATACTTTTGCAATACCAGAGGGGTTTGTACAACCAGAGAAAAATCTGTAACAGATTCCACCAACTACCATACAGTCATCTTCTTACGTAACAGAAGAGCCTTTAAGACACCTCAGGCACATTGGCCCAAGTGTAACTACTACATCCGCACCCCTAGCTACCCCATGTGGTACCAAGCCCACTCAGATTATGATCCATTAACCTTGCTACTTTGTGGCTTCTAAATAACCACCGGAGAACATTTTTGGTGTACCAGTACGGGAGATGTTACCCCGTACCCTTAATGCCCTGTCAGGCAGCCTCCCTGCAGTGTCCCCTGTGCCCTCCCCCCCCCCCCCCTGCATCTGTTCTACTGTAATTGTATATTATCCCCTGGTTATGTCTATAAGAATGTTGTATATTTAACCCCTTAAGGACCAAGGACGTACCGGTACGTCCTTGGTCCTGCTCTTCTGATATAACGCGGGGTTACACAGTAACCCCGCGTCATATCATGGCGGGCCCGGCGTCATAGTGAAGCCGGGACCCGCCTCTAATAGCGCGCAGCGCCGATCGCGGCGCCGCGCGCTATTAACCCTTTAGCCGCGCGCTCAGAGCTGAGCCGCGCAGCTAAAAGTGAAAGTGAAAGTTCCCGACTAGCTCAGTTGGGCTGTTCGGGATAGCCGCGGCTAATCGCGGCATCCCGAACAGCTGACAGGACAGCGGGAGGGCCCCTTCCTGCCTCCTCGCTGTCCGATCGCCGAATGACTGCTCAGTGCCTGAGATCCAGGCATGAGCAGTCATGCGGCAGAATCGTTGATCACTGGTTTCTTATGAGAAATCAGTGATCAACATAGAAGATCAGTGTGTGCAGTGTTATAGGTCCCTATGGGATAACAATGATCAGTGTGTGCAGTGTTATAGATCCCTATGGGACCTATAACACTGCAAAAAAAAAGTGAAAAAAAAGTGAATAAAGATCATTTAACTCCTCCCCTATTAAAAGTTTGAATCACCCCCCTTTTCCAATAAAAAAAAACACAGTGAAAATAAAAATAAACATATGTGGTATCACCGCGTGTGGAAATGTCCGAATTATAAAAATATATCATTAATTAAACCGCTCGGTCAATGGCGTGCGCGCAAAAAAATTCCAAAGTCCAAAATAGTGCATTTTTGGTCACTTTTTATATCATTTAAAAATGAATAAAAAGTGATCAATAAGTCCTATCAATTTTAAACGTATTAATTTTCCTGCATGTAGTTATGATTTTTTCCAGAAGTCCGACAAAATCAAACCTATATAAGTAGGGTATCATTTTAATCGTATGGACCTACAGAATGCATATCAGGTGTCATTTTTACCAAAAAATGTACTACGTAGAAACGGAAGCCCCCAAAAGTTACAAAACAGCGTATTTTTTTCAATTTTGTCGCACAATGATTTTTTTTCCCGCTTCACCATAGATTTTTGGGCAAAATGACTGACGTCATTACAAAGTAGAATTGGTGGCGCAAAAAATAAGCCATCATATGGATTTTTAGGTGTAAATTTGAAAGAGTTATGATTTTTTAAAGGCAAGGAGCAAAAAACGAAAATGCAAAAACGGAAAAACCTCTGGTCCTTAAGGGGTTAAGAAAGGTTAACGTGTGATCACCAGTTGTCATGTGATTGTTACCCCGGAGGTATTAGTGACCAGGTGACTTAAGGGTGACCAATGGGACCCCACCAGAGTCTCCCCCATAAAAGCCCTGGGATGAATCTCTTCTCTCTCTTAGTTCCTGAGTCTTTGCTGTGGTGCAGTCGAGCCTAAGAGTCTGGAGTCATATGAGGCCTCAAGTCAAGTCTGCAGCTACAAGCTACAAATCTACAAGTAAGATAAAGTCACAGCTTAGTCTGTCTCCAGTCAAGTCAAGTCAGTCATTGTCATCTATTGTCAAGTCAACATGGCCTGCACTAAATTGTCCAAAACCCTTAAAGGACAACTGCAGCACAATATACACTTATCCCCTATGTTTGATCGCGGGGGGTCCGACCGCTGCGACCCCCCCACGATCTCCCTAACGGGGCGCTGCCATTAGCGCTCATAGTGAGCGCTAAGGCGCGTAGCGTCGACCTAGAGGTTGCTGGTGATGTCCCGTCTCCTCCCCGTCCCCATACAGTTCTATGGGGGAGACGGGGAGGCACGAACGCTGCCTCCCCGCCTCTCCCATAGAGATGTATGGAGGAGGCGTGCCGGCCGCAACGTTATGCTGCGGCTGGCATGCCCCCTGCACGGGACAGCCACGACCCCGTACAGGAGATCACAGGGGGTCCCAACGGTCGGACCCCCCGCGACCAAACACTTATCCCCTATCCTGTGGATAGGGGATAAGTGTTAATCACGCTGCAGATGTCCTTTAAGGTCGCTGAAGTCACTGGTCACCTCCGTGGGCCCCGCTACACTGTATAGACTTTACCATCTGTCACTCAGTAAAGCTACCGTTGTCCGTAACTTGGCGTCGGAGTCAATATTGCTCCCGGGCCTAGCCCAAGACCCAGCGGTATACCTTCAGGTGGTATTGAGGATAAACCACACATTCCATACATATGTCTTTAGGCTTCACTTTGTATTACCGCGTTATGTAATAATCTACATATCTTCTAATAGCTGTCATAGTTCAAATGAATGGTAAACTGTCCCAAAGGGCACCTTAGGCCATGGACCCATGTGTCACTTAGAAGTGGCCCTACCCAATAATACTAGATGTAATCAGCTTCCGAAACAATAACCATTGTAGGGTTACAAAGAAGGGGACACAACTGCTTGTTTCTTTTATTCTGTTTCTTCCAATTTGCATTTCTTAAACCAACATAAAACCATTGTCTCTTGTAGGGATGATTCTAATCTCTGTATCGTTCCAACTAGAGATGAGCAAACTTATAGTAAATTCGATTCGTCACGAACTTCTCGGCTCGGCAGTTGATGACTTTTCCTGCATAAATTAGTTCAGCTTTCAGGTGCTCCGATGGGCTGGAAAAGGTGGATACAGTCCTAGGAGACTCTTTCCTAGGAATGTATCCACCTTTTCCAGCCCACCGGAGCACCTGAAGGCTGAACTAATTTACGCAGGATAAGTCATCAACTGCCGAGCCGAGAAGTTCGTGACGAATCGAATTTACTGTAAGTTCGCTCATCTCTAGTTCCAACCTATAATATATGTGCTGCAGAATCAAGCAGGTTCACGCAACGAAAATATTAATACAATACAGGTTGATTTTATAGTGTGGTCTGACTTTTAGCATAACCCAAGAGGTATTGCCTGTCTACGAGATGCTGGGATCCGAGGAGCCACAGGATGTAGCCCATTACATTTTACAATACTTCTGTATGTAACTGTGTCATGTGAATTCCTCCATTGAAATCTAAGAATAGCAGGACGACTTAAGAAGAGACAACAAGGCAACTTCTGGGCAAACATTAACATGTGAGCGAAGAACGAAAAATATTATTTTCCAAATAAGGCAAAGAAAACTCTGACTGGGTTACGGGAAAAACTGAAGCATCGTTCTGTAACAATCCAATGGGAAGACATGTTTCCCAGCATTCTGTATGAGTGGAAAAATCCTCTTGTTGTCACGAGACATTTGTATAATATTACAGCATATTCAGAATTTCCCTAGCAGTTTACATCCAGTGCCAAAATTTGGAATCAGTAATGTAGCCTGACATGAGTATGGTCTATGGAGATTTATCAAAACCTGTCCAGAGGAAAAGTTGCCCAGTTGCCCATAGCAACCAATCAGATCGCTTCTTTTCAGAGGTTTCTTTAAAAATGAAAGAAGCGATCTGATTGGTTGCTATGGGCAACTTGGCAACTTTTCCTCTGGACAGATTTTGACAAATCTCCCACTTTTTGATCCATTGTGACTAGAGATGAGCGAACTTACAGTAAATTCGATTCGTCACAAACTTCTCGGCTCGGCAGTTGATGACTTTTCCTGCATAAATTAGTTCAGCTTTCAGGTGCTCCCGTGGGCTGGAAAAGGTGGATACAGTCCTAGGAGACTCTTTCCTAGGAATATATACACCTTTTCCAGCCCACCGGAGCACCTGAAGGCTGAACTAATTTACGTAGGAAAAGTAATTAACTGCCGAGCCGAGAAGTTCGTGACGAATCGAATTTACTGTAAGTTCGCTCATCTCTAATTGTGACCATGCTGTGCCCCTTTCATGTGC
The DNA here is from genome assembly GCF_029499605.1 of Hyla sarda. Lineage (NCBI taxonomy): Eukaryota > Metazoa > Chordata > Amphibia > Anura > Hylidae > Hyla > Hyla sarda. Next base: position 44,317,649 of record NC_079193.1, read on the forward strand.
TCCCTTGAACACAATGTCATCTGGTACTTCTTGGTGCCATCTATAGCTATCCTGTACTCTATCACTGCCATCTTGTTCCCTCTGTAACCCACCAATCCTTTAAACCCTTTAGGTCCCCCGACATCACCTCTGAGTCTTGTGCCCCACTAAGGCCCCTTTCACACTATAAAATGTATCCGTTTTTAAGATCCATTTGAAAATAGGCCGTTAAATTGCCGTTACAAAATCCCATTATAGTCTATGGGATTTTTACATTATCCGTTTTAACCCGTCATAGCCCGTTATTAATAACGGACGTTATTTTGTGATGGGAGAATGAACGGAAGAAATAGTGCATGCAGTATTTCTCCCGTCACTATCTTCCGTCACAAAATATAAAAACACCGGCAGGGTGGCCGGTATTTATCCAACCAATCCTCCAACTTGTGTATTGTTGCACCATATGCTATACCAGTGTTTCCCAACCAGAGAGCCTCCAGCTGTTGCAAAACTACAACTTCCAGCATGTTGGACTATATAGTAGTATATAGTATAGACCAGTGTTTCCCAACCAGAGAGCCTCCAGCTGTTGCAAAACTACAACTTCCAGCATGTTGGACTATATAGTGGTATATAGTATAGACCAGTGTTTCCCAACCAGAGTGCCTCCAGCTGTTGCAAAACTACAACTTCCAGCATGTTGGACTATATAGTGGTATATAGTATAGACCAGTGTTTCCCAAACAGAGTGCCTCCAGCTGTTGCAAAACTACAACTTCCAGCATGTTGGACTATATAGTGGTATATAGTATAGACCAGTGTTTCCCAACCAGAGTGCCTCCAGCTGTTGCAAAACTACCACTTCCAGCATGTTGGACTATATAGTGGTATATAGTATAGACCAATGTTTCCCAACCAGAGTGCCTCCAGCTGTTGCAAAACTACAACTTCCAGCATGTTGGACTATATAGTGGTATATAGTATAGACCAGTGTTTCCCAACCAGAGTGCCTCCAGCTGTTGCAAAACTACAACTTCCAGCATGTTGGACTATATAGTAGTATATAGTATAGACCAGTGTTTCCCAACCAGAGTGCCTCCAGCTGTTGCAAAACTACAACTTCCAGCATGTTGGACTATATAGTGGTATATAGTATAGACCAGTGTTTCCCAACCAGAGTGCCTCCAGCTGTTGCAAAACTACAACTTCCAGCATGTTGGACTATATAGTGGTATATAGTATAGACCAGTGTTTCCCAACCAGAGTGCCTCCAGCTGTTGCAAAACTACCACTTCCAGCATGTTGGACTATATAGTGGTATATAGTATAGACCAATGTTTCCCAACCAGAGTGCCTCCAGCTGTTGCAAAACTACAACTTCCAGCATGTTGGACTATATAGTGGTATATAGTATAGACCAGTGTTTCCCAACCAGAGTGCCTCCAGCTGTTGCAAAACTACAACTTCCAGCATGTTGGACTATATAGTGGTATATAGTATAGACCAATGTTTCCCAACCAGAGTGCCTCCAGCTGTTGCAAAACTACAACTTCCAGCATGTTGGACTATATAGTGGTATATAGTATAGACCAGTGTTTCCCAACCAGAGTGCCTCCAGCTGTTGCAAAACTACAACTTCCAGCATGTTGGACTATATAGTAGTATATAGTATAGACCAGTGTTTCCCAACCAGAGTGCCTCCAGCTGTTGCAAAACTACAACTTCCAGCATGTTGGACTATATAGTGGTATATAGTATAGACCAGTGTTTCCCAACCAGAGTGCCTCCAGCTGTTGCAAAACTACAACTTCCAGCATGTTGGACTATATAGTGGTATATAGTATAGACCAGTGTTTCCCAACCAGAGTGCCTCCAGCTGTTGCAAAACTACAACTTCGAGCATGTTGGACTATATAGTGGTATATAGTATAGACCAGTGTTTCCCAACCAGAGTGCCTCCAGCTGTTGCAAAACTACAACTCCCAGCATGCCCGGACAGCCAACGGCTGTCCGGGCATGCTGGGAGTTGAAGTTTTGCAACAGCTGGAGGCACCCCTGGTTGGGAAACACTGACCTATACTATATACTACTATATATTCCAACATGCTGGGAGTTGTAATTTTTCGTTTGGGGAAGCTGCTGACCCACAGGCTGTATCAGGGCATGCTGGGAGTTGTAGTTAGTAACTAACTGCAACTCCCGTATTTGCGTAAAAAAAAAAAAAAAGATCAAAAAGTCACATCATAACAAAAATGGTACTGTTAAAAACTACAGATCAGGGTGCGAAAAATGAGCCCATATAAGAAAAAATTAAAAAGTTAAAGGGGTCAGAATAGGACAAAATTTCCCTCCCCCGCATATGTGTATCCTGTGATGTCACGCATGTATAATTAACTATGGAAATTAGCATGGCCGGTATTTTTTTTTTGCAAGAAAGGTGGTGACCCTAGGTAGAAGTGCTGTAAGTAGTGCTAGGTTACTACAATAGATGGACCTACTGTTAGTCGGATAATTGAATATAAAGAGGGAAAACAGTTCAGGCGAATAGCATTTGTAGTTTATACTGATATTTACTTGTGCCCTAAAGGATGATTGACAGGGGAATGTAGGTCAGTAGGTGGTCTGTGGCTGGTTCGTCGCAGGCCTTACCGTAATCGCAATCAGACGTTCCTCCAGCCATTCCTCTAACCACTTGCTTAGTAAAAATGTTTATTTCTCTTTGCATAATGTAAAACCAGTGTGAAGCGAGAGGAGTCTATAGTAGAAACGTGCAAAGTGAGATTTCCCAGAAAGCAGTGCAGCCATGGACATACATGCAACTCAAGCCTGTTTCCAAGTCTAATTTTATTAGACATTAGACTATACAATAAGTCTAGGTTCCCACGTACAAAAACGCCCAAAATTACACCCAGGCTGCCCCAGAGCGTTTTTTTGTGTGAAAAAATGCCACAGCCAGAGGTTAGCTGCAAGTCAATAGAGATTTATTAAATGCCATACGCACTTGGCGTTTTTCTCTTTGGCGTTTTTTCTGCATTTTTTAGCTCAGTGGTAGTTTTCAAAACTGCAGCATGTTGAGACTATGGCGCTTTTTTTCAGTAAAATTCTTAAAGGGGTACTCTGGTGGAAAACTATTTTTTTTTTCTAATCAACTGGTGCCAGAAAGTTGAAAAGATTTGTAAATCACTTCAATTAAAAAATATGAATCTTTCCAGTACTTATCAGCTGCTATATGCTCCAGAGGAAGTTGTGTAGTTCTTTCAAATCTGATCACAGTGCTCTCTGCTGACACCTCTGTCCATGTCAGGAACTGTCCAGCCAGGATGGGGATTTGCTCCTACTCAGGGGATTTGCTCCTGCTCCAGACAGTTCCTGACACGGACAGAGATGTCAGCAGAGAGCACTGTGCTCAGACTGGAAATAACTACACAACTTCCTTTGTAGCATACTGCAGCTGATAAGTACTGGAAGGATTAAGATTTTTTGATAGAAGTAACTTACAAATCTGTTTAACTTTCTGGAGCCAGTTGATATATAAAAAATAGTTTTCCACCGGAGTATCCCTTTAAGAAGCAGAAGCAATTTCCCAATTTCCTGCTTAAGGGTAGGATCACACATATAGTGCATCCGCTTGTAGCAGCGGATTTCCCGCTGCATTTCTGCTACCGGCAGGCACTGTTTCTACCGTGGGAAATCCGCCGCTACATGCGGACACACAGAGCTACCCAGCCGCAGCAAGGAGCTAACTATTGTGACTGTCGCCGGCGCATCCGCAGCGTGAAATACACTGCGGATGCACTATGTGTGACCCAGCCCTTATAGGATGAATTTTATACCTCTGTCATGACCCTGCTTGGTTATCAGAATCCCCACCGCTGGTACAGGGAAGGTTTAAAGGGGTATTCCAGGAAAAAACTTTATATATATATATATATATATATATATATATATATATATAATCAGCTGGCTCCAGAAAGTTAAACAAATTTGTAAATGACTTCTATTAAAAAATCTTAATCCTTTCAATAATTATCGGCTGCTGAAGTTGAGTTGTTGTTGTTTTCTGTCTGGCAACAGTGCTCTCTGCTGACATCTCTGCTTGTCTCGGGAACTGCACAGAGTAGAAGAGGTTTGCTATGGGGATTTGCTTCTACCCTGGACAATTCCTGAGACATGTGTCATCAGAGAGCACTTAGACAGAAAAGAACAACTCAACTTCAGCAGCTCATAAATACTGAAAGGATTAAGATTTTTTTTAATAGAAGTCATTTACAAATCTGTTTAACTTTTTGGAGCCAGTTGATGTATAAAAAAAAGTTTTTTTTTCCTGGATAACCCCTTTAATTAATAATAAAGTTTTGTTCCTATTCAATAGGGTCACAATCATGGCTGCCATAAGGGCACTATAGATGTATTTTTGTCGAGGATCAAATCCCATGAGCTATGGCAACCTCTGAGGAACACGGTGAAGGACAAAAGTGTGGAAAGAAGCCCTGATCACTGGAAAGGATGAAGAGTATGTAACGTCTCCATGACATGGAACAACATTTCCAAACAAAGTACCGTATTTTTCGTCCTATAGGACGCACCGGCGTATAAGACGCACCCAATTTATAGGTGCAAAATCTAAAAAAATAAAGATTTTGAACCCAATAGTGGTCTTCAACCTGCGGACCTCCAGATGTTGCAAAACTACAACTCCCAGCATGCCCGGACAGCCGTTGGCTGTCAGTGCATGCTGGGAGTTGCAGTTTTGCAACATCTGGAGGTCCGCAGATTGAAGACCACTGCAGGAGGAGGTAATACTCACGTGTCCCCGCCGCTCTGGACCCGTCACCGCTGCCCTGGATGTCGCTCCATCGCTGTCGCCGTGTCCCCGTCGCTCTGGAACGTCTCTGCTGCCGGCCGGGTATCCTCGCTCTCCGTCGCCGCCATTACGTCGTTACGCACGCCGACGCACGTACGCGACAACGTGATGGCGAGGAAGGAGAGCGCCGGCCATACAGGGGATCCCTGAACGGAGAAGACACCGAGGAGGCAGGTAAGGTCCCTCCCGGTGTCCTGTAAGCACTAACCCGGCTATTCAGTCGGGCTGTTCGGGACCGCCGCGCCATTTATTGTAGTATTCTATAGGAGAATGCAGGTTATTGGGAACAGTCTCAATAATCTGTAATGTTCATGCCATGTTCTAGGCCATTTTATGCAACAGTCCCTAAACTATGGACCTCCAGATGTTGGCAAACTACAACTCCCAGCATGCCCGGACAGCCAACGGCTGTCCGGGCATGCTGGGAGTTGTAGTTTGGCAACATCTGGAGGTCCATAGTTTGTAGACTACTGTTGTACGCCAATGTTCAGCAACCTATGGTCCAAAACTACAGCTACCTGCAGGACAACACACCACTACAACTCCCAGCATGCCCTGACAGCCACATCGGTTCCACAACAGCTGAAGAGCCACAGCCTGGAGATTGCTGCTTGCAGACTAACCGCAAACATCCGGTCGGAGGCATTTTGGCTTTCAAAAACTCCCCCATAAACCACACTTCCATGCCGTGCGCGAACAAGGCCTTAAACTGTACTCCTTTACTTTTATCTGACGACAACAGTAATGGTCTTATATTTAAAAAAACGTGCCGGCGTTCCTACTGCAAGACCACATTGCGCATCTAAAGGTCGACAGGGAAAGTCCCGTTCTGAAGGGAAATAACAAGTCTGGTTATTTCCCCTCACCGGGCACTTGGCCATTGACAAGTTATGAATTCTTGTAAAAGATTTCTTTTTCTGAGGGTGCATTCACTAGGCCGTCTGTCCCCGTTTTTTTTTTTTAAGGGTGCTTTCACACCACGTTTTGTACATATGGTTCCCGAATATGGCTGGGAGGAGGGGGTGCGGGGCTTAATCGCGGCGCCCGCACTCAGCCGTATTCGGGAACCGTATTGAATGCATGTCTATGAGCCGACCGGAGTGAACCGCAGTCTCCGGTCGGCTGCGTTTTCGGCCGTATGCGGTTTCCCGACCGCAGGCAAAAACGTGGTCGGGAAAGCGTTTTTGCCTACGGTCGGGAAACCGCATACGGGCGAAAACGCAGCCAACCGGAGGCTGCGGTTCACTCCGGTCGGCTCATAGACATGCAATAAATACGGTTCCCGAATACGGCTGAGTGCGGGCGCCGCAATTAAGCCCCGCACCCCCTCCTCCCAACCGTATTCTGGAACCGTAAGTACAAAACGTGGTGTGAAAGCACCCTTATCCCAGTTTCGGTTCCGTTCTTGCAGGCTGTAAACGGATTAAAAACTGTTTATTAACGGAACACTAACGGATACAAACGGATAACATCCGTTTTCATCTGTTATTGTCCTTTTTTTTAACAAAAGTCTGCTTTCATTTTTGACGGGAGAAGAGCGGGACGAGTCTAGACATCCGTGTGAATGCAGCCTAAGCCTATGTTCACACAGTGGATATTTGGCAGAAAAAGATCCTTGTTTTTCAAGCAAAATTAGCTTAAAATATTTAGGCTAAGTTTCTACTTTTTTTTTTTTTTATGCCAAGAAAAACACCAATTCTGCCGCATGGCGTTTTTTCAGCCAAAAAACGCTGCGGCCAGATGTTAGCTGTAAATCAATGAGAAATCGCAAAATTAAAATTCGTTTTTCACTTCCTTTTGGCGTTTTTTCACTTTTTTTTGGGGTGTTTTTCAGCTCCTTGACGGTTTTCCAAAATCACAGCATGTTGAGCCACTGGCGATTTTTTTTGTCAAAATCGTGGCGTTTTTCTCCCATAGAAGTCTATGAGAGTGAAAAAAACGGCAAGAAAAAATGATGTGGGTTTTAACTTTGGCATTTTTTCAGGCGTTTTTTCTACACAAAAAACGCAGGACAAAAGACCAAGTGGAAACTTGTTTTATTTACCGTATTTATTTATCTATTTATTTATTTTGCTTTTGTTGTATTTGTATGCATATGTTTTCCTTTAGTGAGTGCCTTTTGCATTTTTGGGGGTTTGTCTTTTTGGTGGGATTTAAAGGAATTGTATGCAAAGCAGGTCTTTGCTTGCAAGTTTTTGAAGTGTTTACGCATACAAATGTGCACAATAGCTAGCATGCACTTTTTTTTTAAATAGGCATACTAAAAAAAAAACTTTGCAGGAATTGTCAAGTTTTTTTCTGTTTAACAAAATGCAATTCAGTGGGAAAAAATTTGATGTTACAAAAACATATTTTAGGGTCTGGTCCCACGTAATGCAGCATATTTAAGGCTGCCCAAAATGTGCTACGCCGCACGTCTGCGATCATCATACACAGGGCTACCTGGAGGCAGTGCTGTGTGTTCAGTGAGGTTTGGGTTGTGGCGCTGCACGTCACAGTCATGCTGCGCGGCCCCACCCCAAATCTCACTGAACACACAGCACTGACGTCTTGTAACGCTCTCTGTATGATGATCGGAGATTACACAGCGTATTTACCACTGAGCCGCACATTTTGCAAGGTGTGAAATATGCTGCATACATGCTACCTGGGACCGTACCCTCAAGGTGTACAATTTCTGTTGGTTCAAACATGCGGTATTTTACTGCATATTTACTGCTGCGTATTCTCCTTCCCATTGAAGTCAATGTGTAGTGAAATACAAAGCTGATTTGGCTACCCATTGACTCCAATAGGTTGGAAAATATGCAACAAAATACAACACGTGTGACATTACACCTCTAAAATGCACTCCGAAAATACAGTGTGATCATAACCACATTGGGCTGGGGTTACACTTGGTGTTTGTCATTTTTCCCCATAAGATTCACTATAGGACTTGAAATGACCACATAAAAAAAAAAAAAAAAATAAGAAAAAAAACACAGGTTACCAAACAAAAGAATGTAATGACACCATCAAAAAGGCGTGCAATTCACTGCGTTGTTTTTAAGTAAAAAATAAAGAGGATTTATACAAGAATTCTTCATTTTTTAAATTCAATAGATATTAATAATAAAGTCAATTATTGCACCAGTACCCCCCACCTCTCCTACACCAGTGTTTCCCAACCAGGGTGCCCCAGCTGTTGCAAAACTACAACTCCCAGCATGCCCGGACAGCCAACGTCTGGGCATGCTGGGAGTTGTAGTTTTGCAACAGCTGGAGGCACCTTGGATGAGAAACACTGCTCTGCACCATATAAGGGGTACTCCACTGGAAACCATTTTTTTAAAGGGTACCTCTCAACCAAAACATTTTTTGATATATTATAGATTAATGTATGCAGAATAACTTTACAATTGCATGTTATTAAAAAATATGCTTCTTTCTATTTAATTTTCCACTTTGAAGAAATGACCACTAGGGGTCTCCCTACCAGTCCTGGCAGCAAGCATTTCAGACTCATGCTGGAGTCCTAAACACTACGAGCTGCCAGTCTGCTTTGTTCACAAAGGAGAACACCCAGAGCTGCCAGCCTGCTTTGTTCACAGCCTCTTTGGCTGTGAACAAAGCAGGCTGGCAGCTCTGAGTGTTTAGGACTCCAGCATGAGTCAGAAATGCTTGCTGACAGGACTGATCGGGAAAAATACAATAGAAAGAAGCATATTTTTTCATTAACATGCTATTGGAAAGTTATTCAACATTCATTAATCTAAAATATATCAAAAGTTTATTTGATGAGAGGTACCCTTTAAGTTAAACAGCTTTGTAAATTACTTCTATTTAAAAATCTTAATCCTTCCAGTACTTATCAGCTGCTATATTCTCAACTGGAAGTTCTTTTCTTTTTCAGTTTCCTTTCTGTCTGACCACAGTGCTCTCTGCTGACACCTCTTTCCATTTTAGGAACTGTCCAAGCAAATCCCCATAGCAAACCTCTCCTGCTCTGGACAGTTCCTGACATGGACAGAGGTGTCAACAGAGAGCACTGTGGTGAGACAGAAAATAAATTCAAAAAGAAAAGAACTTCCTGTGGAGAATATTGCAACTGATAAGTACTGGAAGGATTGCGATTTTTTTAATAGAAGTCATTTACAAATCTGTTTAACTTTCTGGCACCAGTTGATAAAAAAATATATATTTTTCCATTGGAGTACTCCTTTAACTAAGAACATGAATGGGATGTGTGATGCTATAGCATTGGTATGTGCAGTATTTGTTCTGCTGTTACTACCGACTAGCCAGCAGACAACAGAACAGCGGGATCTGTTACCTATGATTCATCCAAACCTCACAATGAAAGACAACTACAGCCAGGAATCCCAAAAATGCTCCAGTCCATATATAGTCCCTGAATTGTGGGGGATCTCTCACCCACAGCAATGGGATTAGACTTCAAGGCATAACTGATTTGAGACAAGGGATCTGAAGCTAAAAACATCAGAATATTGAAGCTGTGCCTAAAATAGAGCGCCGTGTAGCAGTGCCAAGAGAGTTTATGAGGTTTCCTAGGAAGCGGCCTCTCAGGAGTCTATGGGCTACCCACCAGAGACTGTACATGACCCCCCCAGAGATATGGCTGCTCACTACAGCAGATACAATCACTCACAATCAGGTTTACTTTTTTGTAACAATTGTGCAGTTTATTCCTCAATGATTCTAGATTTACATTCACAATAAATTAAGTTTCCCAACTAGGGTGCCTCCAGCTGTTCCAGGCTAGGGAAATATTTCCCAACTAGTGTGCCTCCAGCTGTTCAAGGCTAGGGAAATATTTCCCAACTAGTGTGCCTCCAGCTGTTCTAGTCTATGGAAGTGTTTCTTAACCAGTGTGCCTCCAGCTGTTCTAGGCTTGAGAAGTGTTTCCCAACCAGAGTGTCTCCAGATGTTCTAGGCTAGGGAAGATGTGCCCCGAGCTGTTCAAGGCTAAGAAAGGGTTTCCCAACCAGGGTGCCTCCAGCTGTTCTAGGCTATGGAAGTGCCTCCCAACCAGGGTGCCTCCAGCTGTTCTAGGCTAGAGAAGTGTTTCCCAACCAGGGTGCCTCCAGCTGTTGCAAAACTACAACTCCTAGCATGCCTGTGCCCAGACAGCAACAGGCCGCTGTGTCTTGCTTGCAAAGCTAACTATAATAACATTACATGACAGAAAGTCCCACAAATAGCATGCCGTGTTCACACATGGGGGATTTATTAACCATCCTGTGCCTGCAAAATTTTATGAGCTGTATGTTTTTATTTTAGGCATTGACTTGCACTAAAGTTATCATATCATTTGCACTATTTTCATGATGTTTGTGCCGGCTTCATCATTATTCATGTGCAATCGCAGGGAGCGTGGTTAGTAGATGTGCTGATATTATCACTTGAGTGAAAATAATTTTGTAGCCCACTGGTGCAGGAATGTGCGTGAGCTTTTCACCATATTGTAAACTATCCAGGGGCTTCCTGTCAATTGGCCAAATTTGACACTTGAGCAGCAGATTTTGTATTGTGCCAAAATCTGCACTAATTATAAATTACCCCCTCCCCCCCTGTGTTTCCCAACCAGGGTGCCTCCAGCTGTTGCAAAACTACACATACAACTCCCAGCAGGCCCGGACAGCCATTGGTTTCTTGCTGCAGATTTAAACTTTTTTTTTTTTTTAATCAACTGGTGCCAGAAAGTTATACAGATTTGTAAATTAATAAAAAAAAATCTTAAGCCTTCCAGTACTTTTTAGGGACTGTATACTACAGAGAAAATGCGTTAATTTTTGGATTTCTCTTCTGTCACGACCACAGTGCTCTCTGCTGACATCTGCTGTCCATTTTAGGAACTGTCCAGAGCAGGAGAAAATCCCCATAGCAAATATATGCTGCTCTGGACAGTTCCTAAAATGGACAGCAGAGGTCAGCAGAGAGCACTGTGGTCGTGACAGAAGAGAAATCCAAAAAGAAAAGCATTTCCTCTGTAGTATAAAGCCCCTAAAAAGTACTGGAAGGATTAAGATTTTTTAATAGAATTAATTTACAAATCTCTTTAACTTTCTGGCACCAGTTGATTTAAAAAATAAAGTTTTCCATGGGAGTACCCCTTTTCATGCCACTGATTTTGTTTTGCAGCATAAAATCTGCAGCACATCCAGTAGGTGGTTGCGTCACTTAGATAGGAATTGCTGTCGGGCAATATGTGTGCAGCCTTCCATTAGACTGGTCCTCTATTGTTTTTAACACAGATTAAAATGTGACATACAGTAGGGTCCATTGAAAGAAAAAAAGGTGGAAAAACTCACCCTATTTTGAGGGTCAATCTCACCCCAAGCCCCCCCCCCCCCCGCCCCCGCTCGCATCATTAAGTGGAGGCATGAGATTAAGCGCCCCCTAACAATATGAAAGTCATGGTAAACCCCTTTAAGTAGCTGCATACATATGTGGTGTCATCCACGCCCACAGACGCCAACCTGTCACCTCCGTACACACTTACTAGTAATATCCCTAATTTATATACAGTAGAACCTCCCTTTTGCAGGCTGAGGCCAGTTTCACACTGTACATTATGGCCGCAGCACATTCAGTTTGTATTAGGGCTCCCACTGAGGTGCATGAGCCCTGTGCTCTACTTTTGTAAGCCTTCAATATGGATCAGACAGAAAAAATAAATCCAGAATAATAAAATATACGGCAGCCATATGGCATCACTGTACAAGCTCCTGCATGAGCCCTTGTGCACAATTCAGACTGGGCAACTAATTGTCATTTGCATAGCTACTGTATGCACTGCAGATTTTATGCCGGATATTTTTTGCAGTGTTCAGCTATCACATGCATATTTTGCTGCAGATTTTTTGCAGCACATTTTCTGCAGGTTTAGGGTGCGTTCACACTATTGAATGTCCGCCTGGGTAGTCAGGACCAGGACCATGCAGATATTGCCAGTCCCTACAGCAGACAATGCATTCCGCTCTGTATTCTGCCGAAAGAATGAACATGTTCATTCTTTCTGCAGATGAATTTCTGCAGAAAATCTACAGTGTGAAATTCCATAGTATTCAATTATAAAATCTGCAGCCTGTGTGAACACACCTCTGAATCAGAATACTGCATAAAATCTGCAGTGTATACAGTATGTGTGAACATACCTTTATACATGCTACTAGAGATGTTGACTAGCCACAGCCTTACAGACAGAAAGAGCAATAGATCCGCATTCCCCAAACTTGCGGCTCTCCAGCTGTTGCAAAACTACAACTCAGTGTGAGTCCAGACAAAGGATGCATGTTGGGAAACGCATGCAATAGACGAGTGGTCTCCAAATTGTGCAACTCCAGATGTTGCAAATTTACAACCCCGAGCATGCCCAGACAGCCAATGGCTGTCCGGGCATGCTGGGAGTTGTAGTTTTGCATTAGATGGAAAGTTGCAGGTTGGGGAACACTTAGACCAATGGTCTTCAAACTGTGGTCACCCAGATGTTGCAAAACCACAACTCCCAGCATGCCCGGACAGCCATTGCTGGGAGTTGTAGTTTGCAATATGTGATGAGTGGCAGGATGGAAACACTTGCAGTAGACCAGTGTACTCCAAACGGTAGCCCTCCTATTGCACGTTTTTTCCCAAACTGCAATTCTACACCTATTGCAAAACTACAACTCCCAGCATGCCCGGACAATGGCTGTTCGGGCATGCTGGGAGTTGCAGTTTTGCATTAGCAAAAACCAGAGTGGTCTCCAAACTGTTGCAAGACTCCAGATGTAGCAAAACTACAACTCTCAGCATGCCCGGACATCCGTTGGCTGCCCAGGCATGCTGGGAGTTGTAGTTTTTCAATAGGTGTAGAATTGCAGTTTAGGAAAAACTTGCAATAGACCAGTGTTCTCCAAACTGTGGCCCTCCAGATGTTGCAAAACTACAAATCCCAGCATGCTGGACAGCCAACGGCTGTCTGGGCATGCTGGGAGTTGTAGTTTTGCAATAGGTGGTTAGAGGCAGGTTGGTAAACAATTGCAGTAAACCAGTGTTCTGCAAACTGTGACCCTCCAGATGTTGCAAAACTACAACTCTCAGCATGCCCGGACATCCGTTGGCTGAGTTGTAGTTTTGCAATAGGCGTACAATTGCAGTTTGGGAAAAAAAACTTGCAATAGACCAGTGTTCTCCAAACTGTGGCCCTCCAGATGTTGCAAAACTACAACTCCCAGCATGCCCAGACAGGTTGGGAAAAACCTGCAATAGACCAGTGTTCTCCATACTGTGGCCCTCCAGATGTTGTAGTTTTGCCATAGGTGGCGAGCTGGAAGTTTGGGGAATACTTGCAATAGACATGAGAATTGTACCCAGTAAGCTATAAGTGGAACAAAAGAATAGAATCCGCAGAGATTGCAATCTAATTCAGACGAAGATACAATGGCGCAGCTACTATACGGTGAACCAGCTGTAGGTCCCAAAACCTTTTCTCCCTATAGCCCACATAATACCGCCAGCTTACCTTTACACTCCATATGTGCCAGCATGGCTAGGACCATGAGAGGTCCCCACTAGCTGTCCATTCTTGGTCCAGGACTGACCACCTTCACGGTCCCCATGTTCTGAGGTGTTGAGTGTTGCTCTCTCCCTAGGCTGAAGCTCAATGCTGGAAAGTCCAGGCAGGAAGTTTTTTTTTCTTTCTTTCTCAAGACACAGGCAGAGCTCTTTCAGGAAATGATGAGAAGGAAACAGAAGACGATATTAACCCTTACAGTGCCTGCAAGCGAAGAGAGAGAGAGAGAGAGGGAGATCCTCACTTAGCAGTGGCAAAGTACAAAGTGATCTCAGATGTCAGGGCCACCCAGAGGAAATCCCCAAATTAGGGAGACACCCCCGGGGAGGGTTCACACTATGGTATTTACATATTAGGAATCTCATGATGAAAGGAAACTTGTTTCGAAGGAAAATATTTTTTTTCCAATGTGCGCGTCATATTTAGAATGGAGCGATGAACTGATAATCTATCTGATGTTTCAGCTACTGGGAAAATAAAGCTTTTTATCCTGTGTCTAGTAAATGAGCAGTTAAACCAGAGTACACGTTTTCTGCAGAGATAACACGGGTCTTGCATCATTTTCAGGAATTTTTTTCAGCTTTTTATTGAGAAAATTGCGAAACAGCGGTGGGTAGGGGGGCTCACAGGCAGCTGTTAACCTGCAGATTGTAAGCCAGATAAAGGTTTAGCGCGCCAAAATACTATCTAACCCCTTAAGGACCACAGGTTTTTTCATTTTTACACTTTCGTATTTTTCACCTCACCTTTTAAAAATCACAACGCTTTCAATTTTGCAACTAAAAATCCATATGATGGCTTATTTTTTTTTTTTTGCGCCACCAATTCTACTTTGTAATGACATCAGACATTTTACCCAAAAATCTACAGCGAAACAAAAAAAAAATAAAAATTATTGTGCAACAATATTGAAGAAAAAACGACATTTTATAACTTTTGGGGGATTCTGTTTCTATGCAGTAAATTTTTCGGGTAAATATTACACCTTATCTTTATTCTGTAGGTCCATACGATTAAAAGGATACCCTACTTATATAGGATTGATTTTGTTATGAAAATTAATATGTTTAACCCCTTAAGGACCAGGCCATTTTACACCTTAAGGACCAGAGCGTTTTTTGCAATTCTGACCACTGTCACTTTAAACATTAATAACTCTGGAATACTTTTAGTTATCATTCTGATTCCGAGATTGTTTTTTCATGACATATTCTACTTTAACTTAGTGGTAAAATTTTATGGTAACTTGCATCCTTTCTTGGTGAAAAATCCCAAAATTTGATGAAAAAAATGAAAATTTTGCATTTTTCTAACTTTGAAGCTCTCTGCTTGTAAGGAAAATGGATATTCAAAATAAAAAAATTTGGGTTCACATATACAATATGTCTACTTTATGTTTGCATCATAAAATTTATGAGTTTTTACTTTTGGAAGACACCAGAGGGCTTCAAAGTTCAGCAGCAATTTGGAAATTTTTCACAAAATTTTCAAACTCGCTATTTTTCATGGACCAGTTCAGGTTTGAAGTGGATTTGAAGGGTCTTCATATTAGAAATACCCCATAAATGACCCCATTATAAAAACTAAACCCCCCAAAGTATTCAAAATGACATTCAATAAGTGTATTAACCCTTTAGGTGTTTCACAGGAATAGCAGAAAAGTGAAGGAGAAAAATCTTCATTTTTTACACTCGCATGTTCTTGTAGACCCAATTTTAGAATTTTTGCAAGGGGTAAAAAGGAGAAAATTTTTACTTGTATTTGAAACCCAATTTCTCTCGAGTAAGCACATACCTCATATGTCTATGTTAATTGTTCGGTGGGCGCAGTAGTGGGCTCAGAAGGGAAGGAGCGTCAAATGGTTTTTGGGGGGCATGTCACCTTTAGGAAGCCCCTATGGTGCCAGGACAGCAAAAAAAAACCACATGGCATACCATTTTGGAAACTAGACCCCTCAGGGAACGTAACAAGGGGTAAAGTGAACCTTAATACCCCACAGGTGATTCACGACTTTTGCATATGTAAAAAAAAAAAAATGTTTTACCTAAAATGCTTGGTTTCCCAAAAATGTTACATTTTTAAAAAGGATAATAGCAGAAAATACCCCCCAAAATTTGAAGCCCAATTTCTCCCGATTCAGAAAACACCCCATATGGGGGTGAAAAGTGCTCTGCTGGCGCACTACAGGTCTCAGAAGAGAAGGAGTCACATTTGGCTTTTTGAAAGCAAATTTTACTCTGGGGGCATGCCGCATTTAGGAAGCCCCTATGGTGCCAGAACCGCAAAAAAAAACCACATGGCATACCATTTTGGAAACCAGACCCCTCGGGGAACGTAAAAAGGGGTAAAGTGAACCTTAATACCCTACAGGTGTTTCACGACTTTTGCATATGTTAAAAAAAAAAAATTTTTTTACCTAAAATGCTTGGTTTCCCAAAATTTTTTCATTTTTTAAAAGGGTAATAGCAGAAAATACCCCCCTAAATTTGAAGCTCAATTTCTCCCGATTCAGAAAACACCCCATATGGGGGTGAGAAGTGCTCTGCTGGCGCACTACAGGTCTCAGAAGAGGAGGAGTCACATTTGGCTTTTTGAAAGCAAATTTTGCTCTGGGGGCATGCCGCATTTAGGAAGCCCCTATGGTGCCAGGAAAGCAAAAAAAACCCACATGGCATACCATTTTGGAAACTAGACCCCTCGGGGAACGTAACAAGGGGTAATGTGAACCTTAATACCCCACAGGTGATTCACAACTTTTGCATATGTAAAAAAAAATAAAAAAAATTTTTACCTAAAATGTTGGTTTCCCAAAAATTTTTGATTTTTAAAAAGGGTAATAGCAGAAAATACCCCCCATAATTTGTAACACAATTTCTCCCGAGTACGGCGATACCCCATATGTGACCCTAAACTGTTGCCTTGAAATACGACAGGACAGAGCGCCATGCGCATTTGAGGCCTGAATTAGGGACTTGCATAGGGGTGGACATAGGTGTATTCTACGCCAGTGATTCCCAAATAGGGTGCCTCCAGCTGTTGTAAAAGTCCCAGCATGCCTGGACAGTCAGTGGCTGTCTGGTAATACTGGGAGTAGTTGTTTTGCAACAGCTGGAGGCTCCGTTTTGGAAACAGTGGCGTACCAGACGTTTTTCATTTTTATTGGGGAGGGGAGGGGGGCTGTGTAGGGGTATGTGTATATGTAGTGTTTTTTACTTTTTATTTTATTTTGTGTTAGTGTAGTGTAGTGTTTTTAGGGTACAGTCGCACGGGCGGGGGGTTCACAGTAGTTTCTCGCTGGCAGTTTGAGCAGCGGCAGAAAATTTGCCTCAGCTTAAACTTGCAGCCGGATACTTACTGTAATCCTCCGCCCATGTGAGTGTACCCTGTACATTCACATTGGGGGGGGGGGAGACATCCAGCTGTTGCAAGACTACAACTCCCAGCATGTAGGGTCTATAAGTGCATGCTGGGAGTTGTAGTTTTGCAACAGCTGGAGGCTCTGTTTTGGAAACGGTGGCGTACCAGACATTTTTCATTTTTATTGTAGGGGTATGTGTATATGTAGTGTTTTTTTTACTTTTTATTTTATTTTGTGTTAGTGCAGTGTAGTGTTTTTAGGGTACAGTCACATGGGCGGGGGGTTCACAGTAGTTTCTCGCTGGCAGCTTGATCTGTAGCAGAAAATTTGCTGCAGCTCAAACTTGCAGCCGGATACTTACTGTAATCCTCCGCCCATGTGAGTGTACCCTGTACATTCACATTGGGGGGGAACATCCAGCTGTTGCAAAACTACAACTCCCAGCATGTACGGTCTATCAGTGCATGCTGGGAGTTGTAGTTTTGCAATAGCTGGAGACACACAGGTTGTGAAACACCGAGTTTGGCAACAAACTCAGTGTTTTGCAAGCAGTGTGCCTTCAGCTGTTGCAAAAGCTACAACCCCCAGCATGTACGGACAGCGGAAGGGCATGCTGGGTGTTGTAGTTATGCAACAGCGGAAGGCATACTACTTTGGCTGGGGATGCTGGGGATTGTAGTTATGCAACAGCTGGAGACACACTGGTTTGCTACTTAACTCAGAGTGCCTTCAGCTGTTGCAAAACTACAACTCTCAGCAGTCACCGACAGCCAACGGGCATGCTGGGAGTTGTAGTTATGCACCCAGCAGATGCACCACTACAACTCCCAGCATGCACTTAAGCTGTTTGTGCAAGCTGGGAGTTGTAGTTACACAACAGCTGAAGGTACACTTTTCCATAGAAAGAATGTGCCTCCAGCTGTTGCAAAACCATAAGTCCCAGCATGCCCATAAGTGCATGCTGGGAGTTGTGGTGGTCTGCCTCCTCCTGTTGCATAACTACAGCTCCCAGCATGCCCTTTTTGCATGCTGGGAGCTGTTGCTAAGCAACAGCAGGAGGCTGTCACTCACCTCCTGCTGCTGCTTGATCGCCACACAGGTCAGTCCCGCCGCCGCCGTCGTCGTCGCTCCTGGGGCCCCGATCCCAACATTAACGCCTGGGATCGGGGTCCCCAGCACCAGGGGTGCACGTCCCGCACCCGCTCACGTCCTCCGGAAGAGGGGCGGAGCGGGTGCGGGAGTGACACCCGCAGCAGGCGCCCTGATTGGTCGGCCGGTAATCCGGCCGACGAATCAGGGCGATCATGAGGTGGCACCAGTGCCACCTCACTCCTGCAGGCTCTGGCTGTTCGGGGCCGTCTCTGATGGCCCCGATCAGCCAGTAATTCCGGGTCACCGGGTCACTGGAGACCCGATTGACCCGGAATCGCCGCAGATCGCTGGACTGAATTGTCCAGCGATCTGCCGCCATCGCCGACATGGGGGGGCATAATGACCCCCCTGGGCGATATGCCGCGATGCCTGCTGAACGATTTCAGCAGGCATCGGGCACCGGCTCCCCTCCGGATAGCGGCGGGGGGCCGGGAAAGGACAGGACGTACTCCTACGTCCTCGGTCCTTAAGGACTCGGAAACGGGGGCGTAGGAGTACGTCCATTGTCCTTAAGGGGTTAAAATTGTCATTTTCTGACCCCTATAACGTTTTTATTTTAACGTGTATGGGGCGGTATGAGGGTTAATTTTTTGCACCGTGATCCGAAGTTTTTAGCGGTACCGTTTTAGTTTTGATCAGACTTTTTGATCGCTTTTTATTCATTTTTTCATTATATAAAAAGTGACCAAAAAGACGCTATTTTGGACTTTGTAACTTTTTTGCGCGTATGCCATTGACCGCACGGTTTAATTAACCATATATTTTTATAGCTTGTACATTTACGTACGCAGCAATATCACATATGTTTATTTTTATCTACACTGTTATTTTTTTTTTTAATGGGAAAAGGGGGGTGATTCAAACTTTTATTAGGGGAGGGGTTAAATAATTTTTTTTTACTTTTTTTTTTTGCTATGTTATAGCCCCCATAGGGGACTATAACATCCAGCATATTTATTCAAAACACTGATCAATGCCATTGCATTGGATTGCATTGATCAGTGTTATCGGCAGTCGATTGCTCTAGCCTGGATTTCATTGAACGTCCATTTGCGGCAAGGGATTAAGGGCTTGTTTTTTGCGGCACCAATTGTACTTTGTAATGACATCAATCATTTCACCACAAAATGTAGGCCGAAAACAGGAGAAAAAAATATTTGTAGGGCACAATTGGAAAAAAAAAGCCATTTTGTTAATTTGGGGGGCTTCCGTATGAGGGCTCATTTTTTTGTGCTGTGATCTGAAGTTTTTGTTTTGATGGGACTTTTTGATCGCTTTTTATATTTATTTTTAGGGTATACAACTGACCAAAAATATGCAATTTTGGACTTTTAATCTTTTTACGTGTACGCCATTGACCGTGCGGTTTAATTAATGTTATATTTTTATAGTTCAGACATAAACGCAGGCATTGGTACCACATATGTTTATTTTTGTTTATATATCTGTTTTTATTTCTAAATGGGAAAATGTGGGGGAGGGGGGGTGATTCAAACTTTTATAACTGAAGGGGTTAAATCACATTTATTAACTTTTTCTTTTTTTTACATTTTTTACACTTTTTTTTTTGTCCCCATAGGAGACTATTACATGCAATTCTTAGATTGCATACACTGATCAATGCTATGCCATAGCATATCATTGATCAGTGTTATCGGTGCTCTGCTGCTCCAGCCTGCATGGCAGGCTTGGAGCAATAGAACGCCAATCAGATGGCGGGGAGAAAGGTATGGAGCCTCCCGCCGTCCTCTCAGCTGTTCGGGACATCGCGGTCACGAACAGCCAGCTGAACTAATCGGCAAGTGTTTTCTCCTGTTTTAAAAGGTTAATACCAGACATTAGCCCGACAATGTCCAGTATTAGCCGCGGGTCCTGGTTGTTGATAGCAACTGACTGGTTGTTGATAGGTTTGCATTGAGGGGCGGAGCGTGACGTCACACGCCGCCGGCGTGATGTCACCCGCCGCCGGCCTTGTGGTCGTCCGTAATCAGACCCGGAGCGAATACGCTCTGGGGACTGATTACAAACGGGGTGCCGCGTGCAAAATCCTGGGGGTCCCCAGCGGCGGGACTCCCGTGATCAGGCATCTTATCCCCTATCCTTTCGATAGGGGATAAGATGTCTAAGCACCGGAGAACCCCTTTAAGGGCATTTCACGCTGCCTAAAATGTGTGGTAAATACGCTGCTAATCTCCGATAAGTGTAGGCACACGGCTACCCGGCGTCACCTCTGTGTGTTCAGTGAGATTTGGAGGCATGGCCCTGCCGCCCAAACCTCACTGTGCACACAGGGGTGCCACCAGGTAGCCTTATGTGTATGCTGATCGGAGAATACTCAGAGTATTTACCACTGCGCTACGTGGGACAATATCCTAAGGGTATGTTCACACGCACAGGATCTTCTGCATGCTTGATGCTACCGATATTATGTTGCAGTTTTCACTATAAACTAAATCATTGAACACAGTATCAAATATGCAGCAGGTGCTGTACATGTGAATACACTCTATGGCAGTTGTTCCCAACCTTTTTCGTCTTGGGGAATCACTCCGAATTTTTTTTTTTCGTGAGGTACCCCTACCGAATTTGACAAAAAAAAAAGAAAAAAAGGGGGGGATGGGGGCGGTAAACAGCCGCAATGCACAACATCAATTTATCTGTTAGCTATGTAAATTACAGTGCTGCTTTATACAGCATCTCACAAGTGATGTCTTCTAACAGTCGTTCCCTTCTCTTCTCCGGGTCATCATAACAATTTATTCCAGCCACAATTCTTTACCGTTAAAACTGCAAAACAAACCTATTAGGCTCAACATTTTTCCTTCATCAGCCTCCAGATTCCCCTTTTGCAAGTGAAGAGGAATACAGGGGCGTATAGGTGTAAATGGGTAACAGAGGGGTGTAGAGGAGTGTACATGGGTGACAGAGGGGTGTAGAGGAGTGTACATGGGTGACAGAGGGGTGTTGAGGGGTGTACATGGGTGACAGAGGGGTTTAGAAGAGTGTACATGGGTGACAGGGGGCATAGGGGTTGACAGAGGGGAGAACATGGGTGAAGAAGAGTGTACATGGGAGACAGGGGGCGTAGGGGGTGACAGGGGGTTGTACATGGGTAACAGGGGTGTTGGGGGTGTAGAGGAGTGTACATCGGTGGGCGTAGAAGAGTGTACATGGGTGACAGGGGGTATACATGGGTGTAGAAGAGTGTACATGAGTTACAGGGGGGTGTGGGGGTGACAGAGGGGTGCACATGGGTGTAGAAGAGTGTACATGGGTGACAGGGGGCATAGGGGGTGAAAGAGGGGTGGACAGGAGTGACAAGGTGGTAACAAAGGGGTGGACAGCAGTGACAAGGTGGTAACAGAGGGTTGGACAGGAGTGACAAGGAGGTAACAGAGGGGTGGGCAAGAGTGGCAAAGGGACAGAGGGGTGAACATTGGTGATGGGGGTAGACTGTGGGGTGGTCAGAAGTGTCACGATCACACCCTATCGGTCCAGCCAAGACGCTGGAGAGAGTGTGATGGTGCAAGGGTTAAGGCCACCGGACCTCTGGGTATCCACTACTAGTCCCAGCAAGTCACCAAATTAACCCTTAGATAAACGTGTTTCCACCAGAGCTGCCTTCAGAAAGGGAGCTCATATATTTAGAGATCAAAGACCAGAGCTGATTAATTAAACATTTAATCTGATAAAAGGTATCACAGTGCTATGCATAAAAATACAGAAACAAATGGCATACAGGTATAACAAAATATAAAAGAGTTTAGCAAGGCAAGTTCAGAAAACAAAAGATGAAGTTCTTACAGCATGATGATATAGCAGTCCATGAGAGTGAGTTCCAGCTGTTCTTAGGATGGTCTTGTCAGCTTGTTGCACAGCATTGAACACCCTGAGTCTAGCATTGTTAAATATTATACATCTGCCTTTTTGAAAGGGAGACTCCATTCCCCCCTCCCCTCTGATCCCACCAGGGGATCTCTTCCTGGCCCCTTATCTGTTTGAATATATGATGAGACCAGAGTGCATGACTTCAAAAAAGCCTTTGCCTTCAAAGGAGATGTAAACAAACAGCCAGACCCCCAATATAATGCAATACACAAACCCACAGTCTGAATGACCTCTCACCCCCAGGTCTTAGGTTATACACAGATATAATTTATAATACACATATAGGATTTTAATAATCAGGCCTTGGGCCTGACAAGAAGGGTGGTAAACATTGGTGACAGGGATGGAGAAGGTGGACATGGATGACAATAAAGTGGACAAGGGTGAAAGGGGGTAACAGAGGGGTGACAGATGGAAGAGGGTGCAGCACCTTAATTCAGCTGTTTTTCAATGCCCTTCTGCAGGGGTCCGAGAAGATGGTTCTGGGGCAGGGAGGATGGTCCTGGGGCCGGGAGGATGGATGGTCCTGGGGCCGAGAGGATAAATGGTCCTGAGGCCGGGAGGATGGATGGTCCTGGGGCCGAGAGGATAAATGGTCCTGAGGCCGGGAGGATGGATGGTCCTGGGGCCGGGAAGATGGTCCTGGGGCCAGGAGGTTGGTTTGGCGCACCATCCCCATTGCATATATCCCCTTCCCGGCCTGCGCGCCTGTGACGCTGGTCCAATTGGTGTAAAATAGTTAGGACACAAGGTTCATGTCCTAAAATACGATTTATTGGCACTACAGCTCAGGCGCAGGCTCCGGCGCCCAGGCCAGGGCAGGAGATTAAAAAAAAAAATTGCCGGAGCATCGTGGTACCCCGGGCAAGGCCTGATGGGACCCTGGGGTTGTGAATCACTGCCCTAAGGGCTCGTTCACACAGGCCGATTTGACTGTGTAATCGCAGCGTGTTTCCCACTGTGAGTTTGAATGGGGGCGGGATCTCCGCAGCAGATTTTCTGCTGCAGAAATTCTGCTGTCGAAAATCCACCACAGACTCCATGGAAGTAAATAAATTCTACAGCAGGTTTTAAGCAGTGGAAATTCCGCTGATGAAAATGTGCCACGGAGAGCCCGCCCTCATTCAAACCCGGAGTGGGAAATGCACTGCTAACTCATAATAAAGTCAACCCATTTGAACAATCCCTAAGGGTACATTCACATGTGCGTATTTTGCAGCAGATTTTCTGCAGCAGATTTTGCTGCCCATTGAAGTCAACTGGTAGCAAACTTATTCACATGGGCAGACTTTATTGCGGGATAGCATTTTCGGCAGCTGAATTTCCACTGCTGAAAACCTGATGCAGAATCTGCCACAGAGAGCCTGCCCCAATTTAAACTTACAGCGGGAAACACCCAGCTATCCGGCAATAAAATCTGCCAGTGTGAACGGACCCTTAGGCCTTGTTCACATAGTGGAATTTCTGCACCAGATGTTTCTGGCACTGAAATTCCAATTTTCATAATGAACCTGTCCATTCTTTCTGCAGACTCCGCATGGAATGCATAGCTGTCTATGAGACTGCCCATTTGTGGTGAGGGGTGTGATAAAGGGAAGATGTTATTACCCTTAGGGCAGATGTTACTAACCCTTAGTATTCGTGATGCCAGGGCCTGATTATCCTCTACACCACCCGAGGTATGGCCGCTGGTTCCCGGGCTCAGCAAGGTCTAAACTCCTCCACTCAACTGACTAGGCTAGCTCATCCTTGTATATATTAGGGAGCAATTTGAAAGACTCCCATAGATCACCCACAAGTCACCTGGTCACTGACACCTTCCCTGGTTACATAGGGCTTAGTAACCACACTTAAAGGCATATTAACATCAGAAAGATAAATTAATAAATAACATAAGGCACTGTTAAACATTTAGGGTCTATAGAATGGAGGTGGACCCTGGGGACACTGACATAGAGTCTGCCACACAGCAAGGAAAAGGGTACAGGAGGGCAACTCCTGTACTGGGCTACCACAAACTCCCCCTCTTAAAAGAAGCCATCCTCTCCGTATAGTCCTGGAGGGCGGATGAAATGAAGTGACAACTGGGGCCCCGCAATAACAGTAGTAAAGACAGTTCCTGTGGCATTGCACCAATGTCCTTCACAGGGCTAATAAATTGGGGAAACAGAGTTCATTTGGCATTTTGAACAATGTCCATACATACTCAAGTAACAGGTTATTTAGCTGAGGTGATATAAACAACAATCTGTATGAATTCCTTTGGCTTTACAACTTCTTTGTTAAAGGTTGTTGTGGATCGGGCTGCCTGAGGCTCTCTACCCTGATGCCTGTGCTAACGGGGCCCATCGGCATATTTGCTACTTCTCCCCGTAACAGCTAGTTATCAGTTAATTACCTTCTTACTATACATGACAAAATTACATATGTACACAGTAGCTTTGCCACTTTCATGTGCTACTTACGATGGTCAGGTGATCTCTCTGGCCACAAGAGAACCCTGTGCTCAGTGGACAGGAAATAATAGACATTAGACATGACACATTTTGTAGACTGATGTGGTCTGAATATACATTGATTATATGGTTACAGTCCTAACTGAATATGACATGTAAGTATTCTCTGTAAACAAAATATATTATAGGTACATTACTGACTATTTTGTATTTTACTGACTTTCTGTACATGAAATTATATACTTCCTAATGACTAGAAATGACTAGACAATAATAGCATATTTTTGACTAATGACTATCATATACATAAATGTTTTGTTTACTAACATGCATTTTATGGCAATGAGGTAAGTAGATATACTTCTCCTGATGGGTTCAGGATATCTCCTGTACAAATATCATATCTAGCAAGAACATTATACACTATAGAAGTTTTGTGCAAACATTTTATATACACTTTATTACAAGGTGCCCCAGTGAATTAACTTCACAATAATATCTAGTATTACATACACTTACCCAACAACAGTGAACAATATATTATTATTACTCTTTTTAAGCAATTTATAGTACCGCTCTACAGTTCTGGTACTCAAGAGTCCGTAGTAAAGGATCACGGCTTGAGCCGGCCACATGAGCTTACTCATAATGGTTACAGGTAGTTCTTGGCTAGTCCGCCAGGTGCATCTCTTGAACATTACAGTGGAACCTGTAAAACAATAGTGGTACTCCACAGAACAATGTTAGTCTCACGACATAGTAGGAAAAATGAGATTAACACAGGTAAGTTCATCCCAGAAACTTTCTATCCCAACCTCGCCTGTCAGGATGCTTTCTAGGTTGGGACATGTAGCGGGACCACAGGACTGTGCCCCCTCTAAGGGATTGACTCGTGTTTTCCAAGACACTTGAGAAAGCTAGGAATCAGTGATGATGGGGCTCACTGTTACCACCACCTGTACCGCGCAGCAGCTTGCGCCACTGTGGGACAAAGTGTTGGTGCCTGCTGAGCCGGCCAAACCTCCTCCTCAGCAAGAGTAGGCCGAGGCACCTTGGTTGGAGCTGTTGAATGCTACAGAGGAAATTCCTTTCTTTTTGGAACACTGATGACATCACGACCACAGTGCTCTCTGCTGACATCTCTGTCCATTTTAGCAACCGTGCATAGCAGATGTATGCTAAGGGCAGCATGGTGGCTCAGTGGTTAGCACTGCTGCCTTGCAGTGCTGGGGCCTTGGGTTCAAATGCCACAAAGGACAACAATAAATAAAGACTTATTGTAATTATTATTATAGTGACGTCAGCAAAGAGCACTGTGCTCATGATGTCATCAGAGAGAATTCCAAAAAGAAAATAATTTCCTCTGTAGTATTCAGCAGCTAATAAGTACAGGAAGGATTAAGATTTTTTAATAGAAGTAATTTACAAATCTGTTTAACTTTCTGGCACCAGTGGATTTAAAAGAAAAAAGGTTTTCACCGGAGTATCCCTTTAATGCCAGGAGTAGGCCTGGGCACATCTGTAGACTTCTTTGGCTGGTATTTAGATGCCATGATGGGTGCCTCGGACAGATAACCTTCCTCCTTGACTTGACTTTGATCTCTGACTTGTGAAGGTAGTAGGCCGAAGGGATCCGACTCCCAATCCTCTGAGGGGAGCAGATAAAAGGGAGCTGTGTGGGATTCTTTGGCCTTGTCACAGCGGCCGCCCATTCTCTTCTTGCACTGGGGTGTACTCCACTATCTCCCCGCTCTCTAAGGAATGTAGGTGTGGGGGGAGGTAGTCTCTCTTGACTGCCCGATGATTCACAAGGATGGTGCCCCCATGGTAGCAGTCCATTAAAGTTCCAAAGTCCCGGACTCTATCAAATTTGATTACTGACGCTCTTTGCCTCCCATGGGGTGGTTCTCCTGCTCTGAGGTGGTCCAACATATGGATGTACAGACGTTCCAAATTTTTAGTGTCTGATTGTTGGGCCTGTTGCACCTCATAAGGCATCTATTTTGGGCCATACTTCCGCCTCCTCTGTGCCCTCAGCTCTTCTATGATTGCAGACATTTGGGCTTCTTGCCTGGCCCTTTTGGACACTGCTGCTGGGACAGGGGGATGCTCCTTTCCGGGCAGAGGGAGTAGGTACCGAAGCATATATTCAATAAGTTGTGGCTCATCCTGCTACGGGTTTCTGGGCCTGGGGGGTGGATTCTGGGCTGGACTGGCTGGAAGGGGTAGAAAATGAGGCTTCCACCGGAGTACTCACATCTGACTCCTCAGTTGGTATCTCAGCCCAGGACCCCAGGATCGGTGGTGTGAAGACAGTCTCCCCGGCGATGCTCCTCTGGATGATGTGGGCGTTCTGCCCTCAGGAGTCGCTGGTCACTGTTTATCATCTTCCGGCAGCAGGACTTGTAAGCATGCCTCTTCAGCCCCGTCGGCAGGAAGTACATCAGCAAGTGCATCCCCTACTTCCGCTCCCCCGCCAACAAGGCGATGACCTTTCTGATTCCACTTAGGATTCGAGACTGCAACTTGACTTGCATGCCAAGGGGCGGGACTTCTTTGCGTGTTTTTCTTCAACATCTTTAACCCTTTCAGGTACGACAAACATTTCACCAGGTAGCATAGCTTCAGCACGTATTTTACACATGGCGGGTACAATTTTCACACTGTTCCCAATGGCAGAAAATAAATGTTTCTTCACCTCCCCCTCTATTTCACAAGCGCCTCTCAACATATTAGTTTTCGCAGACAAATTCCCGTACAATTTTGGCACAATTTCTTTTTGCATTGACATGTAAATTTTCGGCAGTACAGACATAGTTCAAACCGGGGGGGAGGGGTACTTTTCGCATAAGGCGCACACCCGTATACTGTTCGTAGGATGCCAAAAGTTGTGATGAGGGGTGTGATGAATGGCAGATGTTATTACCCTTAGGGCAGATGTTACTAACCCTTATCTACACCACCCGAGATATGGCCGCTGGTTCCTGGGCCAGGCGCTGGGCAAATAATCACTCCGATGCAAGGTTACGGAACAATGGCAGCTTTACCGAAGCAGACAGATGGTATTGGAGGGGCAAGCTGTGCATAACTAGCTTGCCCCCTGACTGGTGAGCAGTTAAGGGGTTAAGAAATAATACCGGCAAGGTTTTTAGCCCCCTCCCCCGCCTGTAAAACTTGTCGGTAACTATAGTGGTATGTCCCATGGGTGTGGGGGAAGGACTGTGCCCAATCAGGGATTTAATAGTTTCCCTGGCTTTCAGGGGCCCTCCCCTGGGTATTTATAGCTGTGGTGTCTCCCTTCCCCCATCAATATGCCCAGGACCCGGAGTTTTGCCCTCCCTCCCTCCCTTTTTGTATCTCTGTTTATTGTAAGTCACAGCTTGGCGGTAAGAAGACGGTGAAAGCGGGGTCAACCCGGGGTAGACCTCCACACAGGACGGTGTGGCAGCACCTCTCGGGTTGGTAAGAAGCCAATCGGTGTCTTTGTTACAGTTAAATTGTTATTTATATAAGTGATTTTATAAATAAAGCTGTGGCCGATCCCCACCCACGGAAAAGTTAAATTGTTGTTGTGTCAGTTATTATTGAATTATTTATTGTAGTAAGGGGGAGGGGTAGATATAGCCTGCTAGGAGCTAATTGGGTCTCAACAGTCAGTCTTTACAGCTCAGTTAGGCCCAAGGAGATAACCAGTGACTTTAGGAGACTTGTTAGCTCACTGGGACTTGTAGTGGACTTGGACTCAATTATGCAGTCCCACACTGACTTTAGACTTGACAGACTTGACTATGCTGACTAGACTTCTCCCCTGTATCTGCTTACCAGGCTTTGACTTTCACCTGAAGGGGGTTTACTGTTGGTAGAAGCGTGGCTGCGTGGTCAGGCCTTGGTCTCTCTCAGGACACCAGACACTCTCAGGTCCTGACTGTATTGTAGCTCAGCAAGGTCTAAACCCCTCCACTCAACTGACTAGGCTATCTCCTCCATGTAAATATAAGGGAGCAGTTTAGAGGACTCCCATAGGTTACCCACAAGTCACCTGATCACTGACACCTTCCCTGGTTACATAGGACTTAGTAACCACACTTAAAGGCACATTAACATCAGAAAGATAAATTCATAAATAACATAAGGCACTGCTAAACATTTAGGGTCTGTGGAATGAAAATAGACCCAGGGGGCACTGACATAGGATGGAACACAGGATGGAAAAGGGTACAGGAGGGCAACTCCTGTACTGGGCCACCACACATTCCTGTGCGGTCCTAGTGCCGGCATGTTATGATGAGATTTTCTGTGCAGACATTCTGATGTGTGAACATAGTTTCGGCAGGAGAAGTATAAGTCCTTCCTTACTATTTCCCATTCCTTTTGAATACATTTCTGGCTTTGGCTCAAAAAGTGCAGTGGTAGTATTCCAAAAAAACTCTCAACGCAGCCTAAGGGTACGCTCACATGTGCTTTTTGTGCTGCAGATTATGTCATTGACAAAGGCGCATTCACACTATAGGATTTTCGAAATTCCGCTTGAAAATACCAGTGTGGCATCCTTCCATTGTCATCACTGGGAATCTGCTGCACTGTGCACTGGACTCCGACAAAAGAAAGATCATGATTATCCTTTTCCCGAACCTGCTTGAAAATGCATTGCCCTTTATGGAGACAGCGCATGTCCGAGCGGTCCTAGAACCAAAAGATTCAGGCTAAGTTTCCACTATTTTATTAATTATTTTCTGCAAAAACTGCAATGAAGCATAAAATTGCCTCAACAGGGTGAAAGACAAAAAAAAAAAAGAAAAAAAAAAGAACATGGGTCTGGCATTTTATATTTCCCTAGTGCTATATGGCAGTGTTTCCCAACCAGAGCACCTCCAGCTGTTGCAAAACTACGACTCCAGCATGCAGTCCGGGCATGAGGTACCCCTGGTTGGGAAACACTGACCTATACTATACACTACTATATAGTCCAACATGCTGGGAGTTGTAGTTTTCATTTGGGGCAGCTCCTGAACCACAGGCTGTATCAGGGCATGCTGGGAGTTGTAGTTAGTAACTAACTACAACTCTCGAATTTAATTAAAAAAGCGATCAAAAAGGCCCATCAAAATAAAAATGGTCCTGTTAAAAACTACAGGTCAAGGTGCAGAAAATGGCCCGTATAAGGAGAAATAAAAAAGTTAAAGGGGTCAGAATAGGACAAAATTTCCCCCACATATGTGTATCCTGTGATGTCACGCATATATAATTAATTATACAAATTAGCATGGCCAGTATTTTTTTTGCAAGAAAGGTGGCAACTATAGCCTCAGGCCTCGTTCACACAGCACAATTTCTAAGTGGAAAAATTCT
Organism: Hyla sarda; assembly: GCF_029499605.1. Taxonomy (NCBI): domain Eukaryota; kingdom Metazoa; phylum Chordata; class Amphibia; order Anura; family Hylidae; genus Hyla; species Hyla sarda. Next base: position 44,347,252 of record NC_079193.1, read on the forward strand.
GCGGGCGGACATTCTGCGGGGTGAATATGGCCGCACTGTTTTCCCTTGCACAGGGGGCACCATGGTGCAGTTTCTTGCAAAGCTGGTTGCCAGGAGGGACCAGAGAGCAGGGTGACCTAAAGGTGCCTACGTTGTACCAGCTGCATGTGGTGGACAATAGGCACATAGTTTTATTGGTATTGCAGGCAAAATCGTTAACCCAAGAGGGCATCAGTCAATCAGTGTGCGGCAGCCGGGTTTATACTGTACATCTTATTCCCGTATCCAAAGGATGGGGGACAAGAGGTATGATCACAGGGTTCCCGCCGCTGGGGACCCCCGCAATCTCGGTGCAGCCCCCAGCATTCTGTGTCGGTCACTGCTTCCGAGACGGGGATGTGACATCATGGTCACGCCCCCTAGTGACATCCCACCACGCCCCCTCCATTCATATCTATGGAGGGTTGAGCAGCAGGGGCCATATTCGAATTCGCTACATTTCACAAATGTATTGACGATTTTTCGTCCTATGTTTGCGAAATTCGCATATCCGCTATGTTCATTCACTTTTTTTCCATGCGAAAATTTGCATGGAAAATTTGCATAAAAATTTGCATGTGAAAAAAAAAAAAACAGACCCACGTGATAGACCCCTATTCGCATGGAAAATTCGTATAAAAATTTTCATGGGAAAAAAAGAACAAAAACACGAATATTCGTCATTACGAATATATAGGACTATATTCTAAATATTCGCAAAATCGCGAAGTGCCGATATTCGCGATAAAAATTCACATTACGAATATTCGTGCTCAACACTATTCGTGACGGCAGGAAAAAGTTCTGTCCTTGGATCCTGTGTAAATCTATGAACAGATATAACTTTTGTTTGGATTTTGTCAATGAACAGATGGATTTTCGTCTTGGAGTTTTTCCTCTGCGTTTTTATCATGACAAGTCATGTGATTCTTTCATCATGTGACTCATTGATTTTAATTGGAGAAACGGGGGGGGGGGGGGGGGAGCAAGAAAAAACACCAATGCTAAAACCACATGACATTTTTTGTGGTGTTTTTTTTTTTTTTATTCCGTGGAAGAGAAACCCGGGCAGACATTCCGCACATTTAAAGGGGTACTCCGGTGAAATTATTTTCACTGGTGCCAGAAAGTTAAACAGATTTGTAAATTACTTCTATTTAAAAATATTAACCCTTCCAGTACTTATCAGCTGTTGTATGCTCCAGAGGAATTTATTTTCTGTCTGACCACAGTGCTCTCTGCTGGCACCTCTGTCCATGTCAGGAACTGTCCAGAGTAGAAACAAATCCCCATAGCAAACCTATCCTGCTCTGGACAGTTCCTGAAACAAACAGAGGTGTCAGCAGAGAGCACTGTGGTCAGACAGAAAATAAATTAAAAAAAGAAAAGAACTTCCTGTGGAGCATACAGCAGCTGATAAGTACTGGAAATAATAACATTTTTAAATAGAAGTAATTTAAAAATCTGTTTAACTTTCTGGCACCAGTTGATTTAAGAATTTTTTTTCCACTGGAGTACCCCTTTAATACCATGTAAACATGGCCTATACACAAACTTTAAAGGGGTACTCTGGTGAAAACCTTTTTTCTTTTAAATCGACTGGTGGCAGAAAGTTAAACATATTTGTAAATTACTTCTATTAAAAAATCTTAATCCTTCCTGTACTTATTAGCTGCTGAATACTACAGAGGAAATTATTTTCTTTTTGGAATGCTCTCTGATGACATCACGAGCACAGTTCTCTCTGCTGACGTTATTATAATAATAATAACGCTTTGTTTATTGTTGTCCTTAGTGGGATTTGAACCCAAGGCCCCAGCACTGCAAGGCAGCAGTACTAACCACTGAGCCACCATGCTGCCCTTAGCATACATCTGCTATGCATGGTTGCTAAAATGGACAGAGATGTCAGCAGAGAGCACTGTGTTCATGATGTCATCAGTGTTCCAAAAAGAAAGGAATTTCCTCTGTAGCATTCAGCAGCTAATAAGTACTGGAAGGATTAAGATTTTTTAATAGAAGTAATTTACAAATATGTTTAACTTTCTGCCACCAGTTGATTTAAAAGAAAAAAGGTATTCACGAGAGTACCCCTTTAAAGCGTAATTTGCTGCACTTTTAGATCCGAGCCCCAAACAAATGTATGTTCAGAAAATGTAGTCACCAGCTGACTACACTCAGACCACTAAAATCAATGAGACCTGTACGTGCGCGGATACGCCAGAACCCCATTTTGCGGACATAACAGTTCCTTCGTCTTATTCCAATAAATCACGTGAAGGTTTCACTGCAGAAACGGAAGGGAATGGTGAGGGCGCCATGATTTTACCCCATCACCTCTACAGAGGCCGTAAACAAGAACGGGACCTGATACCAACAAAGTGTTATGAAACCACCGAATGAGTAAGGTCTCTGTTTTTGATGAAAGTGTTAAATAATGTAAATGAAGCGGTGACACACTATTAGACATTGTTGTAACGCTTCGGTCATGCCCGAGAAATCCAGAAAAAGCAGAAGTGTAGAGTTTTATGAAGAAAGGTGGGGCGGCTACTGATAAAACTGTAAACACAAAGTGACTCAAAACAGAGTATAAACCCTCTGAGGATGAACAACAAGATAGAGCCGTACATTCTTTATAGTCCTACACAATGTATGATGAATCATACGGCAGATGACTTGTCCCATATAGTACATTGTGTTTGGAATATCGGGGTTAAATGGTTACATAAGTGCAGAGGAGAAGGCGATTGATTAGATAACCGCAGGACCTGTCATTACGTAAAGGCAGACACCCTTAGGGATAGTTCATCGAACGTCTCGGTAAAGCCATAACCAATGCTATTGGATAGATTTAACTATAGGGCTGTGGTTTCCAAAGTGTGGCCCTCCAGATGTTGCAAAACTCCCAGCATGCTGAGAGTTGTAAGTTTGGTAAAGAGTTGCAATAGAGCAGTGGTCGCTAAAGTGTGGACCTCCAGATGTTGCAAAACTACAACTCCCAGCATGCCGAGAGTTGTAAGTTTGGGGAAGAGTAGTAATAGAGCAGTGGTCGCTAAAGTGTGGACCTCCAGATGTTGCAAAACTACAACTCCCAGCATGCAGAGAGTTGTAAGTTTGGGGAAGAGTAGTAATAGAGCAGTGGTCTCTAAAGTGTGGACCTCCAGATGTTGCAAAACTACAACTCCCAGCATGCCGAGAGTTGTAAGTTTGGGGAAGAGTAGTAATAGAGCAGTGGTCGCTAAAGTGTGGACCTCCAGATGTTGCAAAACTACAACTCCCAGCATGCCGAGAGTTGTAAGTTTGGCGAAGAGTTGCAATAGAGCAGTGGTCGCTAAAGTGTGGACCTCCAGATGTTGCAAAACTACAACTCCCAGCATGCCGAGAGTTGTAAGTTTGGGGAAGAGTAGTAATAGAGCAGTGGTCTCTAAAGTGTGGACCTCCAGATGTTGCAAAACTACAACTCCCAGCATGCAGAGAGTTGTAAGTTTGGGGAAGAGTAGCAATAGAGCAGTGGTCTCTAAAGTGTGGACCTCCAGATGTTGCAAAACTAAAACTACTGTAGTTATGTTTCAGCTGGAGGTTTACAATTTGGAGACCTAGGCTTCATGCTGATGGGGGCCATTGAGCTTTATTGCTTACTAGTGTTGAGAGGCATAGGCCATATTTGAATTCGTGAAATTTCGCGAACATATGGACGAATATTCGTCATATATTTGCTAAATTCGCATATCCGTAATATTTGCGTTTTATTTTTGCATATGTGAAAATTTGCATATGGGCAAATTAGCATATAAAAAAAATTGCATATGTGCAAATAAGCATATATCATTTGCATATGCGCAAATTCGCATATGCTATTTTGCGCATATGCAAAAATTTGCACGCCAGTCTCACACAGTAGTATTAGAGGCTTCTTTACACCACACAAACTGGAAGCAGAGAGGGGTGATCACTGTGATGTGTACTGTGAAAAAAAATTAATAAATAAAACAATATTTGTAATTGCGAATATATAGTGCTATATTTGCGAATATTCGCGAATTCGCGAATATGCGATATTCATGAATAAAATTCGCATTGCGAATATTCGCGAGCAACACTATTGATTACCTCTGAACAGCGCACATTGTAACTGGCGTATGCCACTTAGTGTACAGGAGCAGGCTTTGACAGGAGTCCCTGCTTCTTTACATTGCATGTATGGAGCAGGATCCCATAATAGGATGGGTATCACTATGAGCAGGAACGTTCTAAAATCTTCCTTTGTACTCATAAAACCTCCCTATCCTCTAAAACCCAAAAATGGAACTACAAGATTATCTCTAGGTGGTATAGATGCCCAGAAAGGATACACGAAATGTTCCCCTCAGCCTCGGCATCATGTTGGCGTTGTGGTCATGCTCTGGGGTCTTTCCTCCATATATGGTGGGAATGTACTAGGATTAGTCCATACTGACTGCCTGTATACAACCTGTTTAATCAGGTCTCCACGGACTCCATTAACCCCTCCCCAGAATGTGCATTACTATCTTACTATCCATATGTGGTAGCGGGGTGTGATGAGGGCAGATGTTGTTACCCTAGAGGTAGATGGCATTAACCCCTTATATTCGTGATGCCAGGGTGTGATTTAGCCTAAAACCACCCGAAGGTATACCACTAGATCCTGGGCTAGGCACGGGGGCAATAAAGACTCCAATGCCAAGTTACGGATAACGGGAGCTTTACTGAGGGTAGACAGTTGGTAAAGTCTATACAGTTCAGTCTGGGCCCAAGGAGGAGACCAGTGACTTCAGAGACCTTAAGGGCTTACTGGGACTTGAAGTAGGACTCGACAATTGAATGCAGATCACGCTGACTTGACAGATGACGGGGACTGACTTGACTTGACTCATAAAGCTGTGACTTTAGCTTACTTGACTTGATGGTGGCTGCAGGACTGGACTTTGAGGTCTCCAACACTCTGGACACACACACTAGACAAGACTGCACTGGACCTCAGCAGGAGACAAGAGCTAAGAGAGAAGCTCCACCCAGGGCTTATATGGGGGAGACTAGCAGGGAGCCCATAGGTCACCCCTGGGATAGTGTTGGGCGCGAATATTCGCATTTCAAATTATTATCGCAAATATCGCAAATTCACGAATATTGTGAATATTCGCTATATATCCTAAATTGCGAATATTCGCTTTTTTCCCCCGCATATGTGAATATTCGCATATTCCTTCTTTTCACTTGTGGGCCAATTAAAATGATGCAAATACACTTGTCAGAGGTTATCAACAACATCCCTAACAACCAATAGTAAAGTTGCCCACCTCCTCACTGTTTTCTTCCTTGAATATGCGAATATAACGAATACGGGAAATTCGTGAATATAGGACAAATATTCATCTATATAATCGTGAAATATCGTGAATTCGAATATGGGCAATGCCACTCATCACTACCCTGGGATCACCTGGTCACTGATACCTCCTTGGTAACAATCACATGACATAACTCTTAAAGATACAACACATTTTATATTACAATACACTGCAGAACATACGTACAGGGGGGAAACAGGTGCAGGGGGCCCTGGGGAGACTGAAGGAGGCTGCCTGACAGGACAGCAAGGGTACGGGGCAATATCTCCCGTACTGGGCCACCACACATATACAATTTTGGAGGTGAAGAAGGGACTATTAAGACATTTTCTAAGTGCCACACGAGTGGTTATCCCACGACACTGAAAATCCTTTGTTACACCCTCTAGATTGGAGTTCGTGGAGACACTGAACCGTATCCGGACAGTAGGATGGAGGAACTGGTCTCTATGGATAGGGACCAGGTAGAAGCATTTAATAATGTTTGGTCTGTCTGGGACTTATACAGAGAACCCCCTGCCTTTATACACTGGGTATCAGACAGTGCCCTTCAGAGCTCTTTGACCTTTTAGTCAGATTATAACATACAACACACGGTTATACCAGAAATTCTTTTTTGAATGTTTTCTTCTTTTTTTTTTTTTTTTATCTCCCTTTTTGTTTTTCAATTCTTTCCATCTTTTTTTCTTCTTGACACGCTGCTAGATATAGTGATTATTTGAAGGATGTTGTGCCTGTCTACTGTAAGATTTGGATATTATAATTATGTGTTATTGTTGTATACTCATTTATTTCAATAACTTCAATAAAAATAGATTTGAACAAAGTGGCAGGGGTATGCATCGAGGAGTCCCCCAACATAGACTTCTGCCAGACACCATAAAAACGTGATCTAAAAAGAGACCGAAAACCTGGAGGCTTCACAGGGCTAGATAAACTACGTAGTTCTAAGGCCGTTAGCACAACCCCCACCTGTGGACGTCCCACCCTCATGGAGTCTGTTTCTGACCATTTGAGTGGACACCTGCACACTTGTGTCATGCTGGAGGTCATTTTGCAGGGCTCTAGCAGTGCTCCCCCTGCTCCCCCTTGCACAAAGGCAGAGGTAGCGGTCCTTTTGCTGGGTTATTGCCCTCCTACAGCCTCCTCCACATCTCCTGATGTACCGGCCTGTCTCCTGATAGCGCCTCCATGCTCTGGACACTACGCTGACAGACACAACAAACCTTCTTGCCACAGCTCGCATTTATGTGCCATCCTGGATGAGCAGCACTACCTGAGCCACTTGTGTGGGTTGTAGACTCCGTCTCATGCTACCACTAGAGGGAAAGCACCGCCAGCATTCAAAAGTGACCAAAACATCAGCCAGGAAGCATGGGAACTGAGAAGTGGTCTGTGGTCACCACCTGCAGAACCACTCCTTTATTGGGGTGTCGTGCTAATTGCCCATAATTTCCATATGTTGTCTGTTCCATTTGCACAACAGCATGTGAAATTGATTGTCAATCAGTGTTGGACAGTGGGATTTCACAGAAGTGTGATTGACTTGGAGTTACATTGTGTTGTTTAAGTGTTCCCTTTATTTTTTTGAGCAGTGTATTAAATGGGCACTGCCAGATAAAATAAAAATGTATATGTTGTACATCTTGGCCAAACATGAACCTTTCTAATATACTTCATAAGAAAATGATATTTCCTTTTTATAGAAATCAAGGCTAACACTCCTCTGTGCTCTCTCCTGTCTGATAGCACTCCTCTGTGCTCTCTCCTGTCTGATAGCACTCCTCTGTGCTCTCTCCTGTCTGATAGCACTCCTCTGGGCTCTCTCCTGTCTGATAGTACTCCTCTGTGCTCTCTCCTGTCTGATAGGACTCTTCTGTGCTCTCTCCTGTCTGATAGGACTCCTCTGTGCTCTCTCCTGTCTGATAGCGCTCCTTTGTGCTCTCTCCTGTCTGATAGTACTCCTCTGTGCTGTATCCTGTCTGATAGCACTCCTCTGTGCTCTCTCCTGTCTGATAGCACTCCTCTGTGCTCTCTCCTGTCTGATAGCACACCTCTGTGCTCTCTCCTATCTGATAGTACTCCTCTGTGTTCTCTCCTGTCTGATAGCACTCCTCTGTGCTCTCTCCTGTCTGATAGTACTCCTCTGTGCTGTATCCTGTCTGATAGTACTCCTCTGTGCTCTCTCCTATCTGATAGCACTCCTCCCTGCTCTATCCTGTCTGATAGCACTCCTCTGTGTTCTCTCCTATCTGATAGGACTCCTCTGTGCTCTCTCCTGTCTGATAGTACTCCTCCCTGCTCTCTCCTGTCTGATAGGACTCCTCTGTGCTCTCTCCTGTCTGATAGCACTCCTCTGTGCTCTCTCCTATCTGATAGGACTCCTCTGTGCTCTCTCCTGTCTAATAGTACTCCTCCCTGCTCTCTCCTGTCTGATAGGACTCCTCTGTGCTCTCTCCTGTCTGATAGCACTCCTCTGTGCTCTCTCCTGTCTGATAGTACTCCTCCCTGCATTCTCCTGTCTGATAGTACTCCTCTGTGCTCTCTTCTGTCTGATAGTACTCCTCTGTGCTCTCTTCTGTCTGATAGGATTCCTCTGTGCTCTCTCTCTCCTGTCTGATAGTACTCCTCTGTGCTCTCTCCTGTCTGATAGCACTCCTCTGTGCTCTCTCCTGTCTGATAGTACTCCTCCCTGCTCTCTCCTGTCTGGTAGGACTCCTCTGTGCTCTCTCCTGTCTGATAGTTCTCCTCCCTGCTCTCTACTGTCTGATAGGATTCCTCTGTGCTCTCTCCTGTCTGATAGGACACCTCTGTGCTCTCTGCTGTCTGATAGCACTCCTCTGTGCTCTCTCCTGTCTGATAGTACTCCTCCCTGCTCTCTCCTGTCTGATAGGACTCCTCTGTGCTCTCTCCTGTCTAATAGTACTCCTCCCCTCTCTCTACTGTCTGATAGTACTCCTCCCTGCTCTCTCCTGTCTGATAGGACTCCTCTGTGCTCTCTCCTGTCTGATAGTACTCCTCCCTGTTCTCTCCTGTCTGATAGGATTCCTCTGTGCTCTCTCCTGTCTGATAGGATTCCTCTCTCCTCTCTCCTGTCTGATAGGATTCTTCTGTGCTCTCTCCTATCTGATAGGACTCCTCTGTGCTCTCTCCTGTCTGATAGTACTCCTCCCTGCTCTCTCCTGTCTGATAGGACTCCTCTGTGCTCTCTCCTGTCTGATAGCACTCCTCTGTGCTCTCTCCTATCTGATAGGACTCCTCTGTGCTCTCTCCTGTCTGATAGTACTCCTCCCTGCTCTCTCCTGTATGATAGGACTCCTCTGTGCTCTCTCCTGTCTGATAGCACTCCTCTGTACTCTCTCCTGTCTGATAGCACTCCTCTGTGCTCTCTCCTGTCTGATAGTACTCCTCCCTGCATTCTCCTGTCTGATAGTACTCCTCTGTGCTCTCTTCTGTCTGATAGTACTCCTCTGTGCTCTCTTCTGTCTGATAGGATTCCTCTGTGCTCTCTCTTTCTCCTGTCTGATAGTACTCCTCTGTGCTCTCTCCTGTCTGATAGCACTCCTCTGTGCTCTCTCCTGTCTGACAGTACTCCTCCCTGCTCTCTCCTGTCTGGTAGGACTCCTCTGTGCTCTCTCCTGTCTGATAGTACTCCTCCCTGCTCTCTCCTGTCTGATAGGATTCCTCTGTGCTCTCTCCTGTCTGATAGGACACCTCTGTGCTCTCTGCTGTCTGATAGCACTCCTCTGTGCTCTCTCCTGTCTGATAATACTCCTCCCTGCTCTCTCCTGTCTGATAGGACTCCTCTGTGCTCTCTCCTGTCTATTAGTACTCCTCCCTGCTCTCTCCTGTCTGATAGTACTCCTCCCTGCTCTCTCCTGTCTGATAGGACTCCTCTGTGCTCTCTCCTGTCTGATAGTACTCCTCCCTGCTCTCTCCTGTCTGATAGGACTCCTCTGTGCTCTCTCCTGTCTGATAGCACTCCTCTGTGCTCTCTCCTGTCTGATAGCACTCCTCTGTGCTCTCTCCTGTCTGATAGTACTCCTCCCTGCATTCTCCTGTCTGATAGTACTCCTCTGTGCTCTCTTCTGTCTGATAGTACTCCTCTGTGCTCTCTTCTGTCTGATAGGATTCCTCTGTGTTCTCTCTCTCTCCTGTCTGATAGTACTCCTCTGTGCTCTCTCCTGTCTGATAGTACTCCTCCCTGCTCTCTCCTGTCTGGTAGGACTCCTCTGTGCTCTCTCCTGTCTGATAGTACTCCTCCCTGCTCTCTCCTGTCTGATAGGATTCCTCTGTGCTCTCTCCTGTCTGATAGGACACCTCTGTGCTCTCTGCTGTCTGATAGCAATCCTCTGTGCTCTCTCCTGTCTGATAGTACTCCTCCCTGCTCTCTCCTGTCTGATAGGACTCCTCTTTGCTCTCTCCTGTCTAATAGTACTCCTCCCTGCTCTCTCCTGTCTGATAGTACTCCTCCCTGCTCTCTCCTGTCTGATAGGACTCCTCCCTGCTCTCTCCTGTCTGATAGGATTCCTCTGTGCTCTCTCCTGTCTGATAGGACTCCTCTGTGCTCTCCCCTGTCTGATAGCACTCCTCTGTGCTCTCTCCTGTCTGATAGGATTCCTCTCTCCTGTCTGATAGGATTCCTCCCTGCTCTCTCCTGTCTGATAGTACTCCTCTGTGCTCTCTCCTGTCTGAAAGCACTCCTCTGTGCTCTCTCTGGTCCCATTAGACAGGTTAAAGTCATGATTTTATAAGCCATGATTTCTATAAAAAGGAAATAACATTTTCTTATGAAGTATATTACAAAGATGAATGTTTCGCCAAGATGTACAACATATAAAAAGTATTTGCATCTGTCAGTACCCATTTAAAGGTATACTCTGATGGAAAACTAATGTTTTCAAATCAAATGGTATCAAAAAGTTATACAGATTTGTAAATTAAGTTTATTTAAAAAATGTTATCCTTCCAGGACTTATCAGCTGCTGTATGCTCAAGAGGAAGTTGAATAGTTCTTTTCAGTCTGACTGTATATAAATCAAAAGCTTAACCCCCCCCCTTCACTAGCATATACTGCCACTCTATGATTGATGGGGTCTTAGGCGCCCAGTGATCATACTTTTTCATTAAATAGGTTACACTCAGTGTTTCGGCTTCTGCATGCTGACTGACTGATTCCCTCTTAAGATTTTGTAATTTTACTTGTAATACCAATAAAACTTTGTGCCCATTGGATACCACATGCAGCTGTTACAACATAGGCACCTTTAAAGGGGTACTCTGGGGAAAAAAATTGTCAAATAAACTTATCAATTTATGCACATTTGTAAATTACTTCTATTTAAAAATTATTAATCCTTCCAGTACTTATCAGCTGCTGTATGCTCCAGAGGAAGTTGTGTGTTTTTTTTCAGTCTGATCACAATGCTCTCTGCTGACACCTCTGTCTGTGTCAGGAACTGTCCAGAGCAGGAGAGGTTTGCTATGGAGATTTGCTCCTATTCTGGATAGTTCCTGACATGGACAGAGGTGTCAGCAGAGAGCACTGTGGTCAGACTGGAAAGAACTACACATCTTCCTCTGGGGCATACAGCAGCTGATAAGTACTGGAAGGATTAAGATTTTTAAATAGCAGTAATTTACAAATCTCTATAACTTTCTAGCACTATTTGATTAGAAAACGTGTTTTCCACTGGAGTTCCCCTTTAATGTAAATGGTTTAAGGCTTTATATCGCCTGTAGAAGCGCTTCAGATGAATTGCTAGTTTTCTCCACAGATTACAGCTCAGTGTTTCCCAACCAGCGTGCCTCAAGCTGTTGCAAAACTAGAACTCGCAGCATACCTGGAGTGGGGCATGCTGGGAGTTGTAGTTTTGCCATAGCTGGAGGCACGCTGGTTGGGAAACACTGTTACAGCTGGTCACAGACGTTCTAGGAAGCAGGATAGCCTGTAATCAGCTTAAATTAAAAAAAAGGGATGTTCAAAGAAAGGTGATCACCTTTAGGAGTGGTGCATAAAACAGCTAAAATACAAAAGAAACAATGTAGTTAGTAAGCTGCAGGCCACAAAAAGGATGCCAAAGTAGTAAGATAAACTAATGCTGGAAAATCCCTGTAACTGCTAATCAGTACGTTAATGAAACAGGTCAAAAATGTCAAAGAAACCAATATAGTGTACACATATATAGTTAAGGAGCAGTAACTTTGCCCCCGAGGTAAGGTGTAGCTTTCCACAAAGGAAATAGAGTCTTGTTGCAACGAGACCTTACACTACACCTGTCTGCTCTCACTGTAGCTCCTAGGCTGTGGATTACATTGAGCTGAAACCAAAAGGAAGGAATCATATCCCGATCACATTTCCTGGCCTCGTATCCTGTCCTCATATTCCGTTCTCATATCCCCACCACATATCACGACTTCATATCCTGACCTCATGTCCCGTCCTCGTATGCCCATGACATACCTCGTTCTTATAATGCGACCTAATATGCTGATCTCATATCCCGTCCTCATATCCTAAACTCCTATCCCATCCACATATTCTGACCTCACATGCCATTCTCTTATCAGGTACTTATGTCTCATCCTCTGCACTTACTATTCTCTGCACCTTCTCGACAGTCAGCAGGATGTTGGGACAAGTCCAAGTCCTGGGCAATCTCTGCAGCCCAAGAGTTACATGATCAGGAGGCGTACTGAAAGTCCCATAGACTTGCATGAGGATTTTGAGAAAAGACCCCTACCCTCTCATATGGAGCTTCTGGACATTGCTGAGCTCAGTGCTTAGCAGTGGTCGGAAGTTCAGAGTTAATGAATGGAGTACTGGGTGCACACGCGCCATTCACTCCATTTATTTGGGGGGGGGGGGGCAGTTTTCCTGCATTCTTTGATTTTTTGGTATAGCTGAATCTTTATAATGCGATATGGCTCTTTTAGCTGCTCCAAATCATCATCTCTAAAATGCCCAACAAATGGGGTTACAAGATGTGAGATAGAAGGCTTGGGCAGGAAGGAACGCAACTTGTTTCATGGTATGGGATAGGGACAGATGTATCATATGCACAACCTGCATCATTCCACGGGGGCCCAGCAGGTATGGGAACCAACTCTTTCTTGGACGTGATGGAGTTTTGGTACCACGGGAGTGCAAGGTATACTTGTCACTTCGTGATGCCAGGGCACCGTTATCCTATACACGGTCCAAGGTTTGAGAAAGCTTCTCCTGGGCAAGACACAGGGGATAAGAAACACACCGATGCCGGGTTACGGATAACTAACTTGAGATTAGAGACTGTAGATTCTCCACGCTGGCTATAGTTCCTACAAGGTACAATTACCTTCACTTGAATTTCTGCTGAACACTTAAGGAATGACTGGTAGACTTTAGAAGAGATATTTTCTTAGGCTCCCTTCAGAGTTTCTCCACACAACTTCTCCTCCTTTCTACACATGAACTCAGACCAGAACTAACTGGAAACTCGGGTATCTCCTCCCCTCTCCACTCTATACTGAACAATTTAGGGGTTCCCATTGGGCAGGCAGGGTCACCTGGTTTACACTGCTCCTCACTCTTCAAGGTACAACACACATAAATAACATATTATGCAGTGCATATGGCAAACATAAATGAATATGTAATAAAGTGCTTGAACATATGAAAAATAACAAACAGTCTCATAGGTGCCGCAGGCATGCCGAGGAGATCTGCAGCCCACAGGACAGCCTTTGGTGCTGGGACACCACACTTGCACAGGGGCCCTCCCCTGATACAGATGTAGCAAAATATAAGTTGACTTTTCACACATTACTCACCATGATACATAATAACTTAATGCATCACATCCCGCTGAAAAAGTCAAAATTTAAAGCATTACGGGAAGTAACAAGTGAAATGTCAACCTAAAGTTCTCTCCATCTGTATGAGGCCATGATAGTACAAGTGCTGACCTTGGTCAGAGAAATACTGAGAAATGTTTAAAGTTGCTATAGTTTCACTTCTCTTTTTCTTCTCGGTTTCACTTTTTAGCAGAAAATATATCTTTAAATTGAAACAAACACCTTACAATACATTATAACAGAATAATCCAAAATATACAGGGCACTATAAAGTACTAAGTAACACACTGGTGTGCCAATAACCAGGTAGTCATACCCAAAAACACATCACAACAAAGGAAATTTGATGAAAAATAGTTGATACTTTATTGAACATACATAAGTAAAAACAATTAAAATGAGACAGCAGCAAAGCAGAAGAGAGAAATACACTGACTGTTACATAAACCTGGTATGTAGAGGTTGGGGATGTGCATATATATTGGTCAAAGTGACTGGTGCTATCTATGCGGCTACTAAAGTGCAGCATGCAATAGATGTAAACAGTATACACACTTTAATATGAAGGCAATGGCCACAGTTCATATATATTGCACATATCCCAGGTGAAAAAAAAGTAGTACAGGAAAAAGTAGATTGGGTGAGTGTTCCACCTGAAAACCGGGCAATAAAAACCCAAGGTGAGAGGCAGGGTAACCAAAAACTCACCGGAGTCCAGCTGAAAAAGCATGAACAAGGAATGTTGCCTGTATAAGAGGTGGAACAGTCACCCCGTCACAATACACATATCCAATGTAGCACGTCAGACCTCAACGTCGTTTCGCCATGAAGGCTTCCTCAGGGAGTGATCATTATAACAGAAACAGAGATACTCGTAGCCCAGTGTGCCTCCAGTGGTTGCAAAACTACAATTCCCTGTATGCAGGGACCTCCCGCGATCTCCCGTACGGGGAACAGGCAGTACCGTGGCTCTGCGTCGCCCCTCCATACAGCTATATGAGAGAGGTGGGGATGCGCGAACACTACATCTCCACCTCTCCCATAGAGATACATGGAGGGGCATGTCAGCCACAGAGGCAGAGCCAGGGCCCCGTACAGGAGATCATGGGGGGGTCCTAGCATTCGGCCCTCCCGTGATCAGACACGTATTCCCTATCAGACACTTATCCACTATCCTGCAGATGGGAATAAGTTTCTATGGTGGCAGATCACCATTAATGGAGAAGTCTCATCCTAAACATTACTGGGACCCCCTGCAATCTCCTGTATGGGGCCCCTGCCTCTCCCCAGGAGCGGCGTGTCACAACACCCCCACAGAAGCAGGGACTGCCACGCCCCCTCCATATATGGAGGAGCTGAAGATTGCACTTCCCACTCTCCCATAGAGATTTATGGGTGGGAGTGGCAGACCCCGCTTCGGACAGAGGTCGTGACAAGCTGGGGAGAGTCAGGGCCCTGTACAGGAGATTGCGAGGGGAGGGATCCCAGCGGTCAGACACCCTGTGATCTAAAACTGATAATGTTTAGGAAACATCTCTTTACAATACAATACAATTACAATTGTATGTGTACAGTACAATGGATCATGCAGTAAACAAGGTCTTATATGGTTCCATTGATGGAAAAAATTTGTGTAACGGAAAAGAAAAGAAAAAGAAAATTCAAAAACATAAATTGAACCGGTCATTTAGAGGTTTAGGTAAATGTGATTTACTGTATTATTTCATAGAGATATCTGCAGAAAGTTTAAATCATATTTTTTACAGTTATGTTAATGTATTTAATACAAAATTGTAATTCTTGTATAATTAATACAGAATAAGCAGCCCTGGGAGAGGAAGTGAGTGGTCACCCACATGTGAATACTATTGGCACTATTTTGAGCACTCTCTTTAGCATCCTTTATTAGTGCTTTCTGACATTGCTATACTTGTGCATGTAAGATTATGGGGGTTCCACATTACTGTGATTCTCTCGCTTACAGTGGCAATATAGTATGCCTTTAATAGAGTTACTATTGTATATAGTGTATACCTATATTTATTATATACTGTACTCTACGGGGTTGTTATACTGCCACCTGAACTTACTCTTTGGGGTTTTCCCAGCTTGGTCAAGTGACTGTCTATAACCTGTGTGGTGATCATGTAACTGGGAGGGTGCAATAGTTTTATTCCTCTTCCAACAGGTGGCACCCAAGGATTTGAGGGCACCTGACCCTGTAAGGAAGGCCATTGTTTAATTTGGGGTCTACTTAACACAAACGTGACCCAGGTGTTAGTTTCTTTCCACCCCCTTTTTCTGCTTGATAAAAATGTCTTGTTCCATCAACCACTGCCTATCAAGTCGATCCAACTTACACACCTTCCCGCCTTCTTCCTGGTGCCCGGGCCCAGTACATAGAAAACCAAGAACTGAGGGGGCTCAATCAAGTAATAATGGTATGGGTGCTAATCAGTGTACATTTACACATAAACCAAAAAAGACACAGAAAAGCATAACACTGAGAAAATATCAGCACACCAGTATTATGATGCATAATAGGACAAATCTTATTAAATACATATAAACCCCTGTAAACAACCACACAAAGGTAGTAAGAAGGGAAAAGATAAAATCAATTAAAAGTATGGGCTACAAAGAAAGGCTCAAGCACAACTCTGGGGAGGGTCCATGAACCCCCTCACCTAGAAATTCGCACCCGTCCCTCTATAATAAATGTAAACACACTCCATCCAAGTAACATGTGCAATAAATAGTAGGATGAATACACAAGTTAAGGGATATAACAATACAGCAAATGTCAATAGTTTCAATAGTTTTCCAACATTATAATCCCTAAATACTTGCAAACATGAAGATGGTAGGAAGCAAATGTCCCAGACTGGATGGAGGGGCCAAGAAAATATGGATGTAAATATGGGGACGGGGCCACCAGAGGACCCGTCACTCCCAAGGCAACTTCCTCAGGTATGAACCGGATACCGTTTTTTTTCTCTCCCACGGTATGGATTTTTGCCCATACCGCTATACCGGTCGGGCCCCTCCTCACTCCCCCGGATGAATTGTAGAGCCCAGCGCGGTGCCCTCACTTGTCCCGGTGGGCTTCTCTGGCCCGATTCCGAGAGCGGAATCGGGCTACAGAAGCTAATCCATTTACTGTGTCCCCCTGCTGCGCCTGTCAGCCAGTGTCCCCACCGCTAGCGGGATCCATGTGCCCACTAGCGGTGTCACAAGAATGCTTCCCGCGAGCGCTACCATCACCGCTAGCGGGGTCCCTGTGCCCACTAGCGGTGTCAAATGTGCCCTCGATGAGCACGATCGCTACCATCACCGCTAGCGGGGTCCCTGTGCCCACTAGCGGTGTCAAATGTGCCCCCCGCGAGCGCGAGCGCTACCATCACCGCTAGCGGGGTACCTGTGCCCACTAGCGGTGTCAAATGTGCCCCCCACGAGCGCGATCGCTACCATCACCGCTAGCGGGGTCCCTGTGCCCACTAGCGGTGTCAAATGTGCCCCCCGCGAGCGCGAGCGCTACCATCACCGCTAGCGGGGTCCCTGTGCCCACTAGCGGTGTCACAAGAATGCCTCCCGTGAGCCCTACAATCACCACTAGTGGTGGCGGGGGGGCACATTTGACACCGCTAGTGGGCACAGGGACCTCGCTAGCGGGTTGGGGGGGTGACGGGGGGGGGGGGGGACAGGCGGTAATACCGTGATACCGCGATAATAAAAAAAAATACTGTGATATAAATTTTAGGCCATACCGCCCAGCACTAATTGTTATATCCCTTAATTTGTGTATTCATCCTACTATTTATTGCACATGTTACTTGGATGGAGTGTGTTTACATTTAATATAGAGGGACGGGTGCGAATTTCTAGGTGAGGGGGTTCATGGCCCCTCCCCAGAGTTGTGCTTGGGCCTTTCTTTGTAGCCCATACTTTTAATTGATTTTATCTTTTCCCTTCTTACTACCTTTGTGTGTTTGTTTACAGGGGTTTATATGTATTTAATAAAGATTTGTCCTATTATGTATCATAATACTGGTGTGCTGATATTTTCTCAGTGTTACACTTTTCTGTGTCTTTTTCGGGCCCATTACATGACATCCCACCTTAGTGTATCACCACCATCAGTCACTTTTCCCCTTAAAGGGGTACTCCACTGGCCAGCGTTTGGAAGTAGTACATCTGTCACACCCCCTCCCATAGACTTGCATTGAGGGGGCTTGGCCGTGATGTCACGAGGAGCAAGGCCGATCCCGGCAGGGTGAAAACAGCATTCGAAACATTTACTTCCGAACGCTGGCCAGTGGAGTACCCCTTTAATGTTTTATTCATCAGATAATCCCTACACTGCTCTAGTCCACCAGGACTTCCCTGGACCACCATAAATATTGACATTAACTATTTTTTCCACCCTAGATCACCAGGAATGCTGACACTCCCTTGTGGCCATAGACCACCAGGAATCTAGACAATACCCTTCTTTGCTTTAGACTTGGGTGCTGTTTAATACTATTTGCCTTGATGCTTTGTGGTCCTGTTGATAAGAATTTTTGACCTAGTGCCCATGAGCCACCCCTGGCTTTACCACAATGACAGAAACTATGACAGCATTCAAAACAAGGATAGATATGTATCTAATGAGAATTGGCATAGAGGGTTCTAAAACTATTATAGCAATGAGCTATAATAAATTGATTTGATAGGCTGACGTGTAACTATGTAACATTGTGTTTAATTCATTTGTCACATAATGCAGGAATGTCTAGAATGAAAATGACTACAAATCACAGGATCCCACAAACTAGTCATACCTCTGTGATTCAGGTAATATTGCAAAATAAATCTGTGACATAACAGCAGTGACTGGGGCATCTAAATGGGTGCTACTTATGTCACTGATGGGGAGCAGCAGGGGTCAAAGTTGTCAGCGGAGAAGTAACATTGTAAGACTGTTGAGACCCAATTAGCTCCTAGCAGGCTATAACTACCCCTCCCCCTTACTACAATAAATAATTCAATAATAACTGACACAACAACAATTTAACTTTTCCGTGGGTGTTACAATTTAACTGTAACAAAGACACTGATTGGCTTCTTGCCAACCCGAGAGGTGCTGCCACACCGTCCTGTGTGGAGGTCTACCCCGGGTTGACCCCGCTTTCACAGTCTTCTTACCGCCAAGCTGTGACTTACAATAAACAGAGATACAAAAAGGGAGGGAGGGAGGGCAAAACTCCGGGTCCTGGGCAGATTGAGGGGGGAAGGGAGACACCACAGCTATAAATACCCAGGGGAGGGCCCCTGAAAGCCCGGGAAACTATTAAATCCCTGATTGGTGCACTCCTTCCCCCCTACCCATGGAACATACCACTATTGTTACCAACAAGTTTTACAGGCGGGGGAGGGGGCTAAAAAACCTTGCCTGTATTATTTATTAACCCCTTAACTGCTCACCAGTCAGGGGGCAAGCTAGTTATGCACAGCTTGCCCCTCCAGACCTGGTCCATGCAAGTCTCAGCCCACGACATGTTGTGTACATTGTTGCAAATCTTTGATCACGTTACATCAGATATAAATGGCAGGAACCTATTAATTGGTCTGTTCCTCAGGGTAGGTTCCCATGTTTGCAGATAGAACATGTGGCTGAAACCCCCTAGTATGCTGCGGCCAATGTAGGCACATTTTGCTGGTAAAATTGCCATATTACTGGTAAAATCAGATATGATGTTCTGAGATGGGCAAACCTCAGAATACTTCCAGCATCCAGCATTCTGTCGCAATTGTCACTTTAATTAAAATGTCAGGCACACCCCACCTGTCCAGAAATCATAACCTGGCAGGAGATTTGCAGATACCTCGAGAAAAGAAAACATTGCGAAAGCTGCTGAGGAGATGTTGGCAGAAGATTTGTAGCCATCTTTCTGGGAAGTAACCGGTCACAAAAACAAGCAGCTGGTAACTAGCACAGGTTCAGTGAGCAGGGCAGCCAACGGGAAGCTGAACACTGCCTGGCACGAGGGGTTTCACAATCTATACAAACTTATATCTGGAGGACGTGTCAGCTCCACTAAATTGTCTGATATAGTAAATACTTTTGTGGTGACCAATAGGAAGATGTGTAGAGTAGTCCTGGGCTGCTGAGGGTAGTAGTCCCACAGTCTCTAGTGTGGTCATGGATGGCTTTGTGGTTGACAAACCTTGTATTTCCTCCTGTGAATCTGTGCAAATTTCATAAGCGGGGGTCTGGACAAAATAGGAAGTACTTAAAGGGGTACTCCTCTGCCCAACATTTGGAACAAACTGTTCCGAACGTGGAGTCTGCGCCGGGAGCTCGTGATGTAATTGCCCCACCCCCACCCCCTCGTGACGTCACACCCCTCCCCCTCAATGCAAGTCTGCCCATAGAGTTGCATTGAGGGGACGGGGCGTGACATCGTGAGGGGTGGGGCTATGACATCACGAGCTGCCGATGCCAGCTCCAGCATTCGGAACAGTTTGTTCCAAACGCTGAGCAGCGGAGTACCCCTTTTACCACAGGGTACACTTGGGCGAGACGTCTGGACGGGTGTAACTGTGATGGTGTGTGCAATAGAATCACTCCAGACACATAGGTAACTTGCAAAACAGGGTTAACTCTACTGATGTTCCACTGTGTACAACAAGACTATATACTGTCCTCACATTACAGGGCAGCAAAGTTACAGTGCTTTCTATGGATGCATGGAAATTAGTAAGAGTTACCTTAAAGGGGTATTCCAGGAAAAAAAAATTATATATATATATATATATATATATATTTATATATATATATATATATATATATATATATAAATGTCCAAAAAATTGCAGCACTACTTTACCACAATAGACAGGTGCCAGCCCCTCAGGCTCGATCACAGCCAAATGTAGATAACTTCAAAAATGGTGCGGCACTCCAAATGTCCAAAAAATAACTATTTATTCCACATGTCAAACAGTGCGACGTTTCAGACCCTCAATGCTTGAAAAAAGCTCCATTGAGGGGCTGAAACGTCGCACTGTTTGACATGTGGAATAAATTTTTTGGACATTTGGAGTGCCGCACCATTTTTGAAGTTATATATATATATATATATATATATATATATATATACATATATATTTATAAGTAGTAGTTATCAGCTGCTGAAGTTGAGTTGTTCTTTTCTTTCTGAGCAAGCAAAGGTGTCAGCAGAGAGCACTGTTGTCAGACAGAAAGAAACAACTCAAGTTCAGCAGCTGATAACAACTGGAAGGATTAAGATTTTTTTATAGAAGTAATTTACAAATCTGTTTAACTTTCTGTAGCCAGTTGATATAAAAAAAAAATCTTGCCCACAACCTCTGTCCCTGCCTACTTGTGTACCCATTCTAAACAATGGGTCCACAACCACAAGGACGGTCCCTTCCTAACTACATGCAGGGACAGACAAAGTCAAAACAAAAAAATACAAAACAGTCAGAGTCGGTGAACAGCTGGAGCACACAAAACTAACAGAAATAAATCCAAACACACACAGAAATCGTGGACAGACTAGCCGGGTCAGCAACTGGATATAGCGAAGTACCAATACACAAGAGCAGAAGAAAAGTCAAAAGCAGAGCCAAGATCAATATCCAAATTACAGAGACAAACAACCTAATTTCTATCACTGGCAAGGACTAGAAGCACACTGCAGGTTTAAATAGCCAGCTACACAGGTGCGATCCTAGCATGGTCAGCTGACCAGCCCAGATAGCTAGGGCATAGCAACAGCAACCAAACCAAATGAAAGTTCAAGAAAGTTTAACCCTTCGGGTCAAACACGGATTAGTCATTACACTGTGTCTTCTCTCTAGTCTAAGCTAAACTAAACTGCACTGATTTGATTTCAGCGACCTGGAGAGAGAGGATTGACTTGGAAGACTCCTCCCTCAGGGGCTTCTAGCATAATCTAGTCTGGGGGAAGGTCATGTGGCCAAAGTTCCATGCATCATTTACATTTGTAATCCACCAGTGAGGGCAGTAAAGAGTGAAATGTTAACTCTTGCACCCGTATATGCCCGTAATTCATTATGGACGTTATATAGTGACGGGACATCGTGGCGGAAAAATTACTGCATGCAGTAATTTTTCCGCCACGATGTCCCGTTACTATATAACGTCTGTAATGAATTACGGGCATATACGGGTGCAAACGGGCAGTTACAAAACCCCATAGGCTGCAATGCTATTTAGTCACGGCCGTCAGGTATAGTGACGGAACTTGTGACGGAAGTTCCTAAATGGAACTATTTCATAGTGTGAAAGAGGCCTAACACTCAGCCACTTTGATAATAAATACTATATAAGCATGTGAATCAACAACACAGAAGAGATGCAGCTTCTAAAATAAAGGGTATTTAGTAAATAATTTACTCTCTCTTTAAGTAATGCATGTGAGGCTGTAAATGTTTATATGATTCTATGTAGACCACCGCACTTCAGTGACATTTGGTTTGGTGAAGCGTTGTGGAGCCGGGGGACTCAACCCACTTTCTGCTTCCTCTTGTAAATCTGACTGCAGTGAAACATATTCTGAAGTAAACATGTATAACAAGTGGAGTCATTCTGCTTGTGCGTTTTGACTGATAATAACCCTTAGAAGGCAAAGCATTTTTTCATTTTAGCATTTTAATTTTTTATCCTTGCCTTCTAATAGCCATACATCTTTCAATTTTTCACCTACAGGGTCATATGAGGGCGTGCTTTCTGTATGACTACTTCCCTGTCGTCCTAACCAGCAGCACAAGTGGGGTATTTCTGCCCCTGTGAAGCTGGCAGGACGGTGGAATTTTTAATTCCGCCCAAGCAATTAACATAATTGAACCCCCCATATAAGGCCTCCTCCCCAGGCCATAGTGCTTTTTTTCTGTCCTGTGCTGGACAGCAGGACGGGGCAGGCTCATTAAGCCTGCCTGGATTTATATATTTTTTATGCATATGTTCTGCAGCGTGGCTGCTTATGTTTGGGCTTTTTAGCCCTTTCCTTTACAGGTCTGACCTGTGCTTATCTCCTCGCAGCGTTCGCTGCGCTTCTCCGGTGCGATGCTCTGTGTCAGTGCATTCCCCGTGCGGATATGCGCTGTTTGGGAGCTCCGTACCTGGTCAGTGATTCAGGTCGGAGCTCCGCTCTGAGATCGCTGTACCAGCTCCCCCCTTTTTTTGGCGCTAGCGGTGTCGCGTGCGAGGCCGGACGACGGGACCGGACGCCGGGACCGGAAGTGCGTCACTTTCCACTTCCGGCCCGGCGTCTTCTCTGGTAGTCTCTGATATTCGGAGTTTTCACTCCGAATATCTACAGGACCCTTTCTTTATTATATCTAAGCCTGTGGTAGGCTTATATTGGCTGTTGTTATTAGATTTTTGTATAAGAGTGCTTGTGACCTGGGAACTAGTTTCCCTTCCTGTATCTCATTTCCGGGGGTGGAGCCTATTCAAAGTTGGCGCCATCCCCTTCCCTATATAAGGCAGCTCTTGCCTGGTTAGGGTCTCTGCTGTGCTCAGCTAGACCTGTGACTGCAAGACTGGTGTATTTTATTCAGCTTGTTTTTTCTCAACTAGGCTTCCTTGCATAGGTGCCGCCTATTTTTTCCTATCTTAGGGTGGGTTTAAAAAAAATATATATATATATTTTTTTTTCCTTAACGTTTTTTCTCTCTCTTTATAGAGGATGTCTACTCCACCCTCCGGTGACCAATACTCCGGACGTAAGGCGTCCTCTAAAAAACGTCACCTTACGTGTGCCGACTGCGGCACTCCTCTTCCGGACACCTATGAATATAATAAGTGTCCTGGATGTCGTCCTACGGCAGATCCTGCGGAACCTACCATCCAGGACATGTTTATATGGATGAAAGAGTTCATGGGGAACTCAATAAATGAGATTAAAAGCTCCTTCTCTGCCAAGAGACCTAGGACATCTCCTAGTCCCTCCTCCATAGCAGAGTATACAGCTATGTCCGTGGGAGACCATTCGGAACAAACAGTGGAAACATCCGGACAACCCCCTGTCCTTACTCGGAGGTTTAAGCTCATGTACCCCCTGGCCGAGGCAGAGTCAGAAGTCTGGGTGCCACCCCCCAAGGTGGATATGGCTGTTACCAGGATAAACAAGCGCGTCCTTGTTCCCGTGGACGACGGTAGCAACCTCCAAGACCCCCTCGACAGGAAAGTGGACTCCCTGCTCAGGAGGAATTACTCTGCTGCCTCAGCCTCTGCTACGGTGGCCATTGCCTCTAGTGAGGTGGCCAATTTCATCAAGGATCGTATCCTAAGGATCCAGTCCGACATCGATGGTAATGTCCCCAGAGAAGACATTCTGGACTTGTTCAGCACCTTGCTACTGAGTGCTGACTTTCTTTGTGAGGCCACTCAGCAGCATCTAAAATTGGCCGCAAAGTCTATGGGACTATCCTCTGCAAGCAGACGCCCCTTCTGGTTACGCCCTTGGGTGGCAGATACCACCTCCAAGATAAACCTTTGTGCCATGCCTCTTGAACCCAATAGGCTCTTCGGGTCCGAGCTGGACCGAATTATGGAGGGTTTTGCCGATAAAAAAGGCAAGTCCCTTCCTGTGCAGACCTTTCGTGGCCGCGGTAGAGGCCGAGGGGGCAGATCTCAGGGCTCCTCTGGGACCCAGAGGCAATGTCAAAGATCTAAGCGTGGTGGCGGACGCAGTCGGGGCAAAGACCGCAAGTCTGAGCTATGACTCTCACCCAGATCCCACCAACGTCTCCCCTCTCCCTTCCCCTCCAGAGGTCCTGACAGAAGCTCTTTCTCCAGTTTTTTCTCCAGTAGGAGGCCGTTTGAGTTTATTTCTCTCCAATTGGATGAAGGAAATCCAAGACCCTTGGGTTCTAGAAGTAGTCTGGTCGGGCTACAAAATAGAATTTGTCTCCCCCCCACCAAGGAAATTTTTGTTAACAAAAAGACTCCCTCAACCAGAACAATCCATTCTGGAGGAGTCGGTACTATTGTACCTAGAGAAACGGGCCCTAGAGGAGGTTCCTCCAAACCGGAGAGGCCTGGGAGTATACTCCCCTATATTTTTGGTACCAAAGCCCTCGGGCACTTGGCGAATGATCATAGATCTTCGCTTTCTGAACCGTTTCATAAAGAAAAGAAAGTTCAGAATGGAGACTATTCGGTCAGTCACCAGCATTCTGAATCCTCTAGATCTGATGGTCACCATCGACCTCAAGGACGCCTACCTGCACGTCCCCTTACATCCTGCTCACAGGAAATTTTTGAGGATTGCTGTCACCATAAAGGGTATGGTAAAGCATTATCAGTTTGCAGTGCTGCCCTTCGGGATCTCTTCCGCTCCCCACACCTTTACAAAGGTTGTGGCTCCGGTTGTGGCCGCCTTAAGATTAAAAGGCCTGGAAATCATCCCTTACCTAGACGACTGGCTTCTAAAAGCCGCATCTCTAGACGTAGTACAGTCTCATCTTCAACTGGCTCTGGATTTTCTCCAGCATTTAGGCTGGATCATAAATTGGGACAAATCAGAGATCGTCCCCTCTACCTCCAGAAGGTTTCTGGGGTTCATAATCGACTCCTCTCACATGACCTTATCTCTGACCCCAGAGAGGAAGGAGAAAGTCGTAAGAGCCGCTGAGTTCTTAATGGTTCCCCAAAGGGTCTCCATCAGAACTCTGATGAAAATGCTAGGCCACATGTCAGCGTCTGCAGAGGCAGTACCTTGGGCCCTATGGCATCTCCGTCCACTTCAAGATCAGCTCTTGAGTGTCTGGAATCGCAACCCCAAAGGGTTGGACAAAAGATGTTCCCTGTCTGTCGAAGTCCGTGCATCCCTCAGATGGTGGACAACTCTGTCAGATGGGAAGTCCTTGATTCAACCTCATTGGATCATTCTGACCACGGACGCCTCCCTTGTAGGCTGGGGAGCCCATCTGGACAAAACTCCGGTACAAGGTACCTGGACTTCTCAAGAGAGACTCCTCTCTTCCAACATGGGAGAGTTGAGAGCAGTCCGTCTAGCTCTCTATCACTTCGCTCCCCTAGTTCTAGGGCAAGCGATAAAAGTCCGTTCAGACAACACGACTGTAGTGTCTTACCTAAACAAACAGGGAGGCACAAGGTCCAAAGTTCTCCTCGAGGAGACCGGACTAATTCTCTCTTGGGCAGAGACCAATCTATCCCACTGTCACGATGCCGGCTGGCAGGAGGTGGATCCTCTGTGCCAGAGAGGGATTGGCGTGGACCGTGCTAGTGGACCGGTTCTAAGTCACTACTGGTTTTCACCAGAGCCCGCCGCAAAGCGGGATGGTCTTGCTGCGGCGGTAGTGACCAGGTCGTATCCACTAGCAACGGCTCAACCTCTCTGGCTGCTGAAGATAGGCGCGGTACAAGGGAGTAGACAGAAGCAAGGTCGGACGTAGCAGAAGGTCGGGGCAGGCAGCAAGGATCGTAGTCAGGGGCAACGGCAGGAGGTCTGGAACACAGGCTAGGAACACACAAGGAAACGCTTTCACTGGCACAATGGCAACAAGATCCGGCGAGGGAGTGCAGGGGAAGTGAGGTATAAATAGGGAGTGCACAGGTGAACACACTGATTAGAACCACTGCGCCAATCAGCGGCGCAGTGGCCCTTTAAATCGCAGAGACCCGGCGCGCGCGCGCCCTAGGGAGCGGGGCCGCGCGCGCCGGGACAGGACCGACGGAGAGCGAGTCAGGTACGGGAGCCGGGGTGCGCATCGCGAGCGGGCGCCACCCGCATCGCGAATCGCATCCCGGCTGGAGGCGGTATCGCAGCGCACCCGGTCAGTGGATCTGACCGGGGAGCTGCAGAAACGAGAGTGTAGCGAGCGCTCCGGGGAGGAGCGGGGACCCGGAGCGCTCGGCGTAACAGTACCCCCCCCTTGGGTCTCCCCCTCTTCTTAGAGCCTGGGAACCTGAGGAGCAGACTTTTGTCTAGGATGTTGTCCTCAGGTTCCCAGGATCTCTCTTCAGGACCACAGCCCTCCCAATCCACCAAAAAGAACCTTTTTCCTCTGACCGTCTTGGAGGCCAGTATCTCTTTCACTGAGAAGACGTCAGAAGAACCGGAGACAGGAGTGGGAGAAACTAACTTGGGAGAGAAACGGTTGATGATGAGTGGTTTAAGAAGAGAGACATGAAAGGCATTAGGAATACGAAGAGAAGGAGGAAAAAGAAGTTTGTAAGAGACAGGATTAATTTGGCACAAGACTTTGAAAGGACCAATGTCACGATGCCGGCTGGCAGGTAGTGGACCCTCTGTGCCAGAGAGGGATTGGCGTGGACCGTGCTAGTGGACCGGTTCTAAGCCACTACTGGTTTTCACCAGAGCCCGCCGCAAAGCGGGATGGTCTTGCTGCGGCGGTAGTGACCAGGTCGTATCCACTAGCAACGGCTCACCTCTCTGGCTGCTGAAGATAGGCGCGGTACAAGGGAGTAGGCAGAAGCAAGGTCGGACGTAGCAGAAGGTCGGGGCAGGCAGCAAGGATCGTAGTCAGGGGCAACGGCAGAAGGTCTGGAAACACTGGCAAGGGACACACAAGGAACGCTTTCACTGGCACTAAGGCAACAAGATCCGGCAAGGGAGTGCAAGGGAAGTGAGGTAATATAGGGAGTGCACAGGTGATAACTCTAATTGGAACCACTGCGCCAATCAGCGGCGCAGTGGCCCTTTAAATCGCAGAGACCCGGCGCGCGCGCGCCCTAGGGAGCGGGGCCGCGCGCGCCGGGACAGAACAGACGGGGAGCGAGTCAGGTAGGAGAGCCGGGGTGCGCATCGCGAGCGGGCGCTACCCGCATCGCGAATCGCATCCCGGCTAGCAGCAGGATCGCAGCGCCCCGGGTCAGAGGACGTGACCGGGGCGCTGCAGCGGAGGAGGTGAAGCGAGCGCTCCGGGGAGGAGCGGGAACCCGGAGCGCTCGGCGTAACAGTACCCCCCCCCTTGGGTCTCCCCCTCTTCTTGGAGCCTGAGAACCTGAGGAGCAGACTTTTGTCAAGGATGTTGTCCTCAGGTTCCCAGGATCTCTCTTCAGGACCACAACCCTCCCAGTCTACTAAAAAAAAATTTTTTCCTCTGACCTTTTTGGCAGCCAAAATCTCCTTGACCGAGAAGACGTCCGAGGAGCCGGAAACAGGAGTGGGAGGAACAGATTTGGGAGAAAAACGGTTGAGGATGAGTGGTTTGAGAAGAGAGACGTGAAAGGCATTAGGGATACGAAGAGAAGGAGGAAGAAGAAGTTTATAAGAGACAGGATTAATTTGACACAGAATTTTGAAAGGACCAAGATAGCGTGGTCCCAACTTGTAGCTAGGGACACGGAAGCGGACATATTTAGCGGAGAGCCATACCTTGTCTCCAGGGGAAAAAACGGGGGGAGCTCTTCTTTTCTTATCCGCGAACCTCTTCATGCGTGAAGAAGCCTGTAAGAGAGAATTTTGGGTCTCTCTCCATATAATGGAAAGGTCACGAGAAATTTCATCCACAGCGGGCAGACCAGAGGGCAAGGGGGTAGGGAGGGGGGGAAGAGGGTGACGGCCGTACACCACGAAAAATGGGGATTTGGAGGAAGATTCAGAGACCCTGAAGTTATACGAGAATTCGGCCCATGGAAGGAGATCTGCCCAGTCATCCTGGCGGGAGGAAACAAAATGTCGCAAATAATCACCCAGGATCTGGTTAATTCTTTCTACTTGTCCATTGGACTGGGGATGATATGCAGAGGAAAAATTTAATTTAATCTTGAGTTGTTTACAGAGAGCTCTCCAGAATTTAGACACGAATTGGACCCCTCTATCCGAGACAATCTGCGTAGGCAACCCGTGAAGACGAAAAATGTGTACAAAAAATTGTTTAGCCAACTGAGGCGCAGAAGGAAGACCAGGAAGAGGAATGAAATGTGCCATTTTGGAGAATCGATCAACGACCACCCAAATAACGGTGTTGCCACGGGAAGGGGGTAAATCAGTAATAAAATCCATACCAATCAGAGACCAAGGCTGTTCGGGGACAGGCAGAGGATGAAGAAAACCAGCGGGCTTCTGGCGAGGAGTCTTATCCCGGGCACAGATAGTGCAGGCTCGCACAAAGTCCCCAACATCCGTCTCCAGAGTTGGCCACCAATAGAAGCGGGAGATGAGTTGCACAGATTTCTTGATGCCCGCATGACCTGCGAGATGGGAGGAGTGACCCCATTTGAGGATTCCGAGGCGTTGGCGTGGAGAAACAAAGGTCTTTCCTGGAGGAGTCTGTCTGATGGAGGCAGGAGAAGTGGAGATCAGGCAGTCAGGTGGAATGATGTGTTGCGGAGGGAGATCAACTTCTGAGGCATCCGAGGAACGAGAGAGAGCATCGGCTCTAATGTTCTTATCGGCAGGACGAAAGTGGATCTCAAAATTAAATCGGGCAAAGAACAGAGACCACCGGGCCTGGCGAGGATTCAGCCGTTGGGCCGACTGGAGGTAGGAGAGGTTCTTGTGGTCGGTGTAGATAATAACAGGAAATCTTGATCCCTCCAGCAGATGCCTCCATTCCTCAAGTGCTAATTTAATGGCTAGAAGTTCTCGATCCCCGATGGAGTAGTTCCTCTCCGCTGGAGAGAAGGTCCTAGAGAAAAAACCACAAGTGACAGCATGCCCGGAAGGATTTTTTTGTAGAAGAACAGCTCCAGCTCCTACTGAGGAGGCATCAACCTCCAATAGGAAGGGTTTGGAAGGGTCAGGTCTGGAGAGCACGGGAGCCGAAGAAAAGGCAGACTTGAGTTGTTTAAAGGAGTCTTCTGCTTGAGGAGGCCAGGACTTGGGATCAGCATTTTTCTTGGTTAAAGCCACGATAGGAGCCACAATGGTAGAAAAATGTGGAATAAATTGCCTGTAATAATTGGCGAACCCCAAAAAGCGTTGGATAGCACGGAGTCCGGAGGGGCGTGGCCAATTTAAGACGGCAGAGAGTTTGTCTGGATCCATCTGTAGTCCCTGGCCAGAGACCAAATATCCTAGAAAAGGAAGAGATTGGCATTCAAA
Source organism: Hyla sarda (assembly GCF_029499605.1). Taxonomy (NCBI): domain Eukaryota; kingdom Metazoa; phylum Chordata; class Amphibia; order Anura; family Hylidae; genus Hyla; species Hyla sarda. Next base: position 44,376,548 of record NC_079193.1, read on the forward strand.
CAGACATTTCTCAATTTTGGCATAGAGTTGGTTGTCACGAAGTCTCTGAAGAACCATACGGACATGCCGGCGGTGTTCCTCTAGATTGGCAGAAAAAATTAGGATATCGTCCAGATATACCACAACACAGGAGTATAATAGATCACGAAAAATTTCATTGACAAAGTCTTGGAAGACGGCAGGGGCATTGCACAGTCCAAAGGGCATGACCAGATACTCAAAGTGTCCATCTCTGGTGTTAAATGCCGTTTTCCACTCGTCCCCCTCTCTGATGCGGATGAGGTTATAGGCGCCTCTTAAGTCCAATTTAGTGAAGATGTGGGCACCTTGGAGGCGATCAAAGAGTTCAGAGATGAGGGGTAAGGGGTAGCGGTTCTTAACCGTGATTTTATTAAGACCGCGGTAGTCAATGCAAGGACGTAGGGAGCCATCTTTTTTGGAGACAAAGAAAAATCCGGCTCCGGCAGGAGAGGAGGATTTACGGATAAAGCCCCTTTTTAGATTCTCCTGGACGTATTCGGACATGGCAAGAGTCTCTGGGGCAGAGAGAGGATAAATTCTGCCCCGGGGTGGAGTAGTACCCGGGAGGAGGTCGATAGGGCAATCATAAGGCCTGTGAGGAGGTAGAGTCTCAGCTTGTTTTTTGCAGAAAACATCCGCGAAGTCCATATAGGCCTTGGGGAGACCGGTTACTGGAGGAACCACAGAGTTACGGCAAGGGTTACTGGGAACCGGTTTTAGACAGTTCTTGGAACAAGAGGACCCCCAACTCTTGATCTCCCCAGTGGACCAATCCAGGGTTGGGGAATGAAGTTGAAGCCAGGGAAGTCCAAGGAGAATCTCCGAGGTGCAATTGGGGAGGACCAAAAGTTCAATCCTCTCATGATGAGATCCGATGCTCATAAGAAGGGGCTCCGTGCGGAAACGTATGGTACAGTCCAATCTTTCATTATTTACACAATTGATGTAGAGGGGTCTGGCGAGACTGGTCACTGGGATGTTGAACCTGTTGACGAGAGAGGCCAAAATAAAATTTCCTGCAGAACCAGAGTCCAAGAAGGCCACTGTAGAGAAGGAGAAGGCAGAAGCAGACATCCGCACAGGCACAGTAAGACGTGGAGAAGCAGAGTAGACATCAAGGACTGTCTCACCTTTGTGCGGAGTCAGCGTACGTCTTTCCAGGCGGGGAGGACGGATAGGACAATCCCTCAGGAAGTGTTCGGTACTAGCACAGTACAGGCAGAGGTTCTCCATACGGCGTCGTGTCCTCTCTTGAGGTGTCAGGCGAGACCGGTCGACCTGCATAGCCTCCACGGCGGGAGGCACAGGAACAGATTGCAGGGGACCAGAGGAGAGAGGAGCCGAGGAGACGAAACGCCTCGTGCGAACAGAGTCCATATCTTGGCGGAGTTCCTGACGCCTTTCAGAAAAACGCATGTCAATGCGAGTGGCTAGGTGAATAAGTTCATGTAGATTAGCAGGAATTTCTCGTGCGGCCAGAACATCTTTAATGTTGCTGGATAGGCCTTTTTTGAAGGTCGCGCAGAGGGCCTCATTATTCCAGGACAATTCTGAAGCAAGTGTACGGAATTGTACGGCATACTCGCCAACGGAAGAATTACCCTGGACCAGGTTCAACAGGGCAGTCTCAGCAGAAGAGGCTCGGGCAGGTTCCTCAAAGACACTTCGGATTTCCGAGAAGAAGGAGTGTACTGAGGCAGTGACGGGGTCATTGCGGTCCCAGAGCGGTGTGGCCCATGACAGGGCTTTTCCGGACAGAAGACTGACTACGAACGCCACCTTAGACCTTTCAGTGGGAAACAGGTCCGACATCATCTCCAGATGCAGGGAACATTGGGAAAGGAAGCCACGGCAAAACTTAGAGTCCCCATCAAACTTATCCGGCAAGGATAAGCGTATCCCAGGAGCGGCCACTCGCTGCGGAGGAGGTGCAGGAGCTGGCGGAGGAGATGACTGCTGAAGCTGTGGTAGCAACTGTTGTAGCATAACGGTCAGTTGAGACAGCTGTTGGCCTTGTTGCGCAATCTGTTGTGACTGCTGGGCGACCACCGTGGTGAGGTCAGCGACAACTGGCAGAGGAACTTCAGCGGGATCCATGGCCGGATCTACTGTCACGATGCCGGCTGGCAGGTAGTGGACCCTCTGTGCCAGAGAGGGATTGGCGTGGACCGTGCTAGTGGACCGGTTCTAAGCCACTACTGGTTTTCACCAGAGCCCGCCGCAAAGCGGGATGGTCTTGCTGCGGCGGTAGTGACCAGGTCGTATCCACTAGCAACGGCTCACCTCTCTGGCTGCTGAAGATAGGCGCGGTACAAGGGAGTAGGCAGAAGCAAGGTCGGACGTAGCAGAAGGTCGGGGCAGGCAGCAAGGATCGTAGTCAGGGGCAACGGCAGAAGGTCTGGAAACACTGGCAAGGGACACACAAGGAACGCTTTCACTGGCACTAAGGCAACAAGATCCGGCAAGGGAGTGCAAGGGAAGTGAGGTAATATAGGGAGTGCACAGGTGATAACTCTAATTGGAACCACTGCGCCAATCAGCGGCGCAGTGGCCCTTTAAATCGCAGAGACCCGGCGCGCGCGCGCCCTAGGGAGCGGGGCCGCGCGCGCCGGGACAGAACAGACGGGGAGCGAGTCAGGTAGGAGAGCCGGGGTGCGCATCGCGAGCGGGCGCTACCCGCATCGCGAATCGCATCCCGGCTAGCAGCAGGATCGCAGCGCCCCGGGTCAGAGGACGTGACCGGGGCGCTGCAGCGGAGGAGGTGAAGCGAGCGCTCCGGGGAGGAGCGGGAACCCGGAGCGCTCGGCGTAACAACCAAGATAGCGTGGTCCCAGTTTGTAACTGGGGACACGAAAGCGGACATATTTAGCGGAGAGCCATACCTTGTCTCCGGGAGCAAAAATGGGGGGAGCTCTTCTTTTCTTATCGGCAAACTTTTTCATGCGAGATGAAGCCTGTAAAAGAGAATTTTGGGTCTCTTTCCATATGGTGGAAAGATCACGAGTCACTTCATCTACAGTGGGCAAACCAGAGGGCAAGGGAGTAGGGAGGGGGGGAAGAGGGTGACGGCCGTACACCACGAAAAATGGGGATTTGGAGGAAGATTCAGAGACTCTGAAGTTATACGAGAATTCGGCCCATGGTAGAAGATCTGCCCAGTCATCCTGGCGGGAGGAAACAAAATGGCGTAAATAATCACCCAGGACCTGGTTAATTCTTTCCACTTGCCCATTGGATTGAGGGTGATATGCAGAGGAAAAGTTTAATTTAATCTTGAGTTGTTTACAGAGAGCCCTCCAGAATTTTGACACGAATTGGACGCCTCTATCCGAGACGATCTGCGTGGGCAAGCCGTGAAGACGAAAAATGTGTACAAAAAATTGTTTTGCCAACTGAGGCGCTGAAGGAAGACCAGGAAGAGGAATGAAATGTGCCATCTTGGAGAATCGATCAACGACCACCCAAACAACAGTGTTGCCACGGGATGGAGGTAAGTCTGTAATAAAGTCCATACCAATCAGAGACCAAGGCTGTTCGGGGACAGGCAGAGGATGAAGAAGGCCAGCGGGCTTCTGGCGAGGAGTCTTATCCCGGGCACAGACAGTGCAGGCTCGCACAAAATCCACAACATCCGTCTCCAGAGTCGGCCACCAATAGAAACGAGAGATGAGTTGCACGGATTTCTTGATACCCGCATGACCTGCGAGATGGGAGGAGTGACCCCATTTGAGGATTCCGAGGCGTTGGCGTGGAGAAACGAAGGTCTTCCCTGGAGGAGTTTGCCTGATGGAGGCTGGAGAAGTGGAGATCAGGCAGTCAGGGGGAATGATGTGTTGCGGAGAGAGCTCTACTTCCGAGGCATCCGAGGAACGAGAGAGAGCATCGGCCCTAATGTTCTTATCGGCAGGCCGAAAGTGAATTTCAAAATTAAATCGGGCAAAGAACAGAGACCACCTGGCCTGGCGAGGATTCAGCCGTTGGGCAGACTGGAGATAGGAGAGGTTCTTGTGATCGGTGTAAATAATAACGGGAAATCTTGATCCCTCCAACAGATGCCTCCATTCCTCAAGTGCTAATTTAATGGCTAGAAGCTCTCGGTCCCCGATGGAGTAGTTCCTCTCAGCCGGAGAGAAGGTCCTAGAAAAAAAACCACAAGTAACAGCATGCCCGGAAGAATTTTTTTGTAGAAGGACCGCTCCAGCTCCTACAGAGGAGGCATCAACCTCCAATAGGAAGGGTTTAGATGGGTCAGGTCTGGAGAGCACGGGAGCCGAAGAAAAGGCAGACTTGAGCTGTTTAAAGGCGTCTTCCGCTTGAGGAGGCTGTTACGCCGAGCGCTCCGGGTCCCCGCTCCTTCCCGGAGCGCTCGCTACACTCTCCTCACTGCAGCGCTCCGGTCAGATCCACTGACCCGGGGCGCTGCGATACCGCCTCCAGCCGGGATGCGATTCGCGATGCGGGTAGCGCCCGCTCGCGATGCGCACCCCGGCTCCCGTACCTGACTCGCTCTCCGTCGGTCCTGTCCCGGCGCGCGCGGCCCCGCTCCTTAGGGCGCGCGTGCGCCGGGTCTTTGCGATTTAAAGGGCCACTGCGCCGCTGATTGGCGCAGTGATTCCAATTAGTCTGATCACCTGTGCACTTCCCTATATCACCTCACTTCCCCTGCACTTCCTTGCCGGATCTTGTTGCCATCGTGCCAGTGAAAGCGTTTCCTTGTGTGTTCCTAGCCTGTGTTCCAGACCTCCTGCCGTTGCCCCTGACTACGATCCTTGCTGCCTGCCCCGACCTTCTGCTACGTCCGACCTTGCTTCTGTCTACTCCCTTGTACCGCGCCTATCTTCAGCAGCCAGAGAGGTGAGCCGTTGCTAGTGGATACGACCTGGTCACTACCGCCGCAGCAAGACCATCCCGCTTTGCGGCGGGCTCTGGTGAAAACCAGTAGTGACTTAGAACCGATCCACTAGCACGGTCCACGCCAATCCCTCTCCGGCACAGAGGATCCACTACCTGCCAGCCGGCATCGTGACAGAGGCCATGACTTAGGATTGGCATTCTTTTTGGTTAAAGCCACAATAGGAGCCACAATGGTGGAAAAACGTGGAATAAATTGTCTGTAATAATTGGCGAACCCCAAAAAACGTTGGATAGCACGGAGTCCGGAGGGGCGTGGCAAATCTAAGACGGCAGAGAGTTTATCTGGATCCATTTGTAGTCCCTGGCCAGAGACCAAGTATCCTAGGAAAGGAAGAGATTGACATTCAAACAGACATTTCTCCATTTTGGCATAAAGTTGATTGTCACGAAGTCTCTGAAGAACCATGCGGACATGCTGGCGGTGTTCTTCTAAGTTGGCAGAAAAAATCAGGATATCGTCCAGATATACAACAACACAGGAATATAAGAGATCACGAAAAATTTCATTAACAAAGTCTTGGAAGACGGCAGGGGCGTTGCACAGGCCAAAGGGCATGACCAGATACTCAAAGTGTCCATCTCTAGTGTTAAATGCCGTTTTCCATTCATCCCCCTCTCTGATGCGGATGAGATTATAGGCACCTCTTAAGTCCAGTTTGGTAAAGATGTGGGCACCTTGGAGGCGATCAAAGAGTTCAGAGATGAGAGGTAGGGGGTAGCGGTTTTTTACAGTGATTTTATTAAGACCGCGGTAGTCAATGCAAGGACGTAGGGAGCCATCTTTTTTGGACACAAAGAAAAATCCGGCTCCGGCAGGAGAGGAGGATTTGCGGATAAAGCCCTTCTTTAAATTTTCCTGGATATACTCAGACATAGCAAGAGTCTCTGGGACAGAGAGAGGATAAATTCTGCCCCGTGGTGGAGTAGTGCCCGGGAGGAGGTCAATAGGACAGTCATAAGGCCTGTGAGGAGGTAAAGTCTCAGCTTGTTTTTTGCAAAAAACATCCGCAAAGTCCATATAGGCCTTAGGGAGACCGGTTACAGGGGGAACCACAGGGTCACGGCAAGGAGTACTGGGAACCGGTTTAAGGCAGTCCTTGGAACAAGAGGGACCCCAACTCTTGATCTCCCCAGTGGACCAATCCAGGGTTGCGGAATGGTGTTGAAGCCAGGGTAGTCCAAGGAGAATTTCGGAAGTGCAATTGGAGAGGACCAAAAACTCAATTTTTTCGTGGTGAGGTCCAATGCACATTAGGAGGGGTTCCGTGCGGTAACGCACGGCACAGTCCAATCTTTCATTGTTAACGCAATTGATGTAGAGAGGTCTGGCGAGACTGGTCACTGGGATGTTGAACCTGTTGATGAGAGAGGCCAAAATAAAGTTTCCTGCAGATCCGGAGTCCAAGAAGGCCTTAGTGGAGAAGGAGAAGGTAGAGGCAGATATCCGCACAGGCACAGTAAGACGTGGAGAAGCGGAGTTGACTTCAAGGTCTGTTTCACCTTTGTGCGGAGTCAGCGTACGTCTTTCCAGGCGGGGAGGACGGATAGGACAATCCTTCAGGAAGTGTTCGGTACTGGCACAGTACAGGCAGAGATTCTCCATGCGGCGTCGTGTCCTCTCTTGAGGTGTCAGGCGAGACCGGTCAACTTGCATAGCCTCCACGGCGGGAGGCCCAGGAACGGATTGCAGAGGACCAGAGGAGAGAGGAGCCGGGGAGAAAAAACGCCTCGTGCGAACAAAGTCCATATCCTGGCGGAGCTCCTGACGCCTTTCGGAAAAACGCATGTCAATGCGAGTGGCAAGATGAATGAGTTCATGTAGATTAGCAGGGATTTCTCGTGCGGCCAGAACATCTTTAATGTTGCTGGATAGGCCTTTTTTAAAGGTCGCGCAGAGGGCCTCATTATTCCAGGATAGTTCTGAAGCAAGAGTACGGAATTGTACGGCGTACTCGCCAACGGAAGAATTACCCTGGACCAGGTTCAACAGGGCAGTCTCAGCAGAAGAGGCTCGGGCAGGTTCCTCAAAGACACTACGAAATTCCGAGAAGAAGGAGTGTACAGAGGCAGTGACAGGGTCATTGCGGTCCCAGAGCGGTGTGGCCCATGACAGAGCTTTTCCAGACAGAAGGCTGACTACGAAAGCCACCTTAGACCTTTCAGTAGGAAACTGGTCCGACATCATCTCCAAGTGCAGGGAACATTGTGAAAGAAAGCCACGGCAAAACTTAGAGTCCCCATCAAATTTATCCGGCAAGGATAGTCGTAGGCCTGAGGCGGCCACTCGCTGCGGAGGAGGTGCAGGAGCTGGCGGAGGAGATGATTGCTGAAGCTGTGGTAGTAGCTGCTGTAGCATCACGGTCAGTTGAGACAGCTCGTGGCCTTGTTGAGCTATCTGTTGTGAGTGCTGGGCGACCACCGTAGTGAGGTCAGCGACATCTGGCAGAGGTACTTCAGCGGGATCCATGGCCGGATCTACTGTCACGATGCCGGCTGGCAGGAGGTGGATCCTCTGTGCCAGAGAGGGATTGGCGTGGACCGTGCTAGTGGACCGGTTCTAAGTCACTACTGGTTTTCACCAGAGCCCGCCGCAAAGCGGGATGGTCTTGCTGCGGCGGTAGTGACCAGGTCGTATCCACTAGCAACGACTCAACCTCTCTGGCTGCTGAAGATAGGCGCGGTACAAGGGAGTAGACAGAAGCAAGGTCGGACGTAGCAGAAGGTCGGGGCAGGCAGCAAGGATCGTAGTCAGGGGCAACGGCAGGAGGTCTGGAACACAGGCTAGGAACACACAAGGAAACGCTTTCACTGGCACAATGGCAACAAGATCCGGCGAGGGAGTGCAGGGGAAGTGAGGTATAAATAGGGAGTGCACAGTTGAACACACTGATTAGAACCACTGCGCCAATCAGCGGCGCAGTGGCCCTTTAAATCGCAGAGACCCGGCGCGCGCGCCCTAGGGAGCGGGGCCGCGCGCGCCGGGACAGGACCGACGGAGAGCGAGTCAGGTACGGGAGCCGGGGTGCGCATCGCGAGCGGGCGCCACCCGCATCGCGAATCGCATCCCGGCTGGAGGCGGTATCGCAGCGCACCCGGTCAGTGGATCTGACCGGGGCGCTGCAGAAACGAGAGTGTAGCGAGCGCTCCGGGGAGGAGCGGGGACCCGGAGCGCTCGGCGTAACACCCACCTCTCAGCAGTCCACATCAAGGGGGATCTCAATATAGTTGCAGACCGTCTGAGCCGTGGTCTTCCAGTCCAAGGGGAATGGTCCCTGAACGAGGATATCTTCCACAAGATAACCCGGAGGTGGGGTATGCCAGAGATAGATCTCATGGCAACTCGTCTGAATGCCAAGGTGAACAAGTATTGCTCTCTTTACAAAGAGGACAATCCTGTGGCAGTAGACGCTCTGTCCATTCCATGGAGGTTCAGGCTGGCCTACATTTTCCCTCCACTTTCCATGATACCGAGGGTATTGATGAAAGTCAGGCAAGACCAGACCTCAGTAATCGCCATCATACCATTCTGGCCAAAGAGGTCCTGGTTCACCCAGCTCATGAGGATGAGTCAAGGGTGTTATTGGAGGCTTCCCCACGTGCAGAACCTTGTGTCTCACAACACAGGCTCCTGCCTAGATCTGAGGAGACTCAATCTGACAGCCTGGAGATTGACAGGACCCTACTAGGTAGTGGTCTCTCTTCGGAGGTCTTGAGAACCCTTGCTCACTCAAGAGCAGCATCTACTAATAGAGCTTACTCCAGGATAAATCGGATTTTCCTACAATGGTGTGCGAAGAAAGAGGTAGTTGCCTCAGATCCTCCTCTTTCTGCTTTGCTTCAGTTCCTGCAGGATGGCCTTGACAAGGGCCTTAGCCCATCCACTCTAAAAGTGCAGGTTGCTGCACTCTCTGCCTCTCTAGGCAGATCTTTATCTCAAGATCTCCTAATCAAGAGGTTCCTCAAAGGAGCCGAAAGACTTAAGCCTACAGTCCTTAGGTCTATTCCTCAATGGGATTTGTCTGTCGTTCTCAATGGGTTGAGTTCTCCCCCCTTTGAGCCTTTGGACCAAGTGGACTTTAGGTACTTGTCCCTTAAGGTCACCTTTTTGTTGGCTCAGACAAACCTCAGCCAAAAGAATTGGCGAGCTTCAGGCCCTTGCGGCTTTTGAGCCTTATACTCTCTTTTTACAAGACAGAGTCTTGTTGAGATATCTACCGACCTTTGTTCCCAAGGTACCAACCTTTTCTAATATTAACCAAGTTATCTCCTTACCAGTTCTGTGCTCAGACCCTTCCTCTTCTGAGGAAGCTGCTAACCATTCCTTGGACATTTCAAGAAGTCTCAAGATATACATCTCAAGAACTGGTGAATTCAGAAGATCCGAAAACCTTTTAATTTCTTTTTCAGGACGGAACAAAGGTCTAAAGGCCTCCAAACCCTCTCTGAGTAGATGGGTCAAAGAGGCAATCAGGGAGCCATTTATAGCTCAGGAGCTAACTCCTCCTTCTTTTGTTACTGCCCACTCTACCCGGGCAGTTGCTACCTCCTTTGCTGAAAGAAGGTCCGTTCCACTAGAACAAATTTGTGCTGCTGCCTCCTGGAGCACACACAACACATTTATCAAACATTACCGGGTTAATGTCAAACGTATGGGAGAGCTGGCCTTTGGGCGTTCCATCCTAAGTGCCGCTCCTCCTTAGTCCCTCCCTATTTGTGATTGTTACTTGCTAAGTCCCCACTTGTGCTGCTGGTTAGGGCGACAGGGAAGCGTTAATTTCTAACGCAAATTTGTTTTCCCTTAGTCCTAACAGCAGCACACAAATTTCCCGCCCTTGTAGTTTGTATAATTTTGCTTGTTATTAAAGCACTATGGCCTGGGGAGGAGGCCTTATATGGGGGGTTCAATTATGTTAATTGCTTGGGCGGAATTAAAAATTCCACCGTCCTGCCAGCTTCACAGGGGCAGAAACACCCCACTTGTGCTGCTGTTAGGACTAAGGGAAAACAAATTTGCGTTAGAAATTAACGCTTGTACTTTGTAAGAAGAACACTCATTTTACCACAGAATCTACAGTACAGCTAAAAAATGAATTCTATAGGTGCATACAATTACAACAATTTATATAGGTTTTGTTTTATTTTTCTTTTGTTAGAAAATGTGTATGCTTCAAATTGTCCTCTTCTGACCCTCAAAAAACTTTAATGGTTGGGAAACACTGGTTTAAAGTGAATGTGTCACCTAGATTTTTTTTTTATACCTATTAGAGACCAATAGTGAAACGTGTTCTGTTTTTCTATTCTTTTTCTATTTCCTAATTTTTTTTTGTACTTTATAATGGTACAAAATATATATATATAATACTATCTTGCTTAAGCATTTAACACTCCAAATACAATATATTTGCCACTTTTATTCCTTTAAAATTTCTCTTGTTTTTATTTAAAATAGCAATTGACAAGTTTCTGGCTCATATGGCCCTTAGTCATAACACATCAAGTCAAGTATTTATTACCCAGTGTTTATCAGCTGCTGTTGCCCCCAGAGAAAGCCTTGTAGTTCTTTCCAATCTTTCCACCTCTGTCTGTTAAGCAAAACAAGCAGACAATGGAACTTAGAGGGAAAACACACAAAACCAGAAAAAGACAAGGAAGTAAAACACGAACAAGAAACTAGACAGAGACCAGAAACACTGAAAGACTTTAAACATTACACTATAATCTGCAGAGACTGGTGAGACCCTGCCAGCTCCTAATGTACCCAACCAGGCCCCTCCCCCCTGAAATAAAGAGGCAGGACCCCAGTTTAGACTTTTAAGTGGGTAGAGGTCGGCCACAGCTTTTATTTTAAATTATCATATCAGACACACAAAATCCGTGCGGTACTGCCCCACCGACTCTGATGTGCAGGTCACCCACCAGACTGACCACATCTTTGCCTTCTCTAAGCGCCCGCTGAGACTTCAGAATCCATAAATCAACAACTGTAAAAACACATAAAACAACACACGTCATACAACAGGGAGGGAGGGCGGGACAACCATCGGGACCCATGAGGGGAGACTGCAGGAAAAAGGCACCAGGGCTGCTATAAGGTACCTGGGGAGGGGCTAAAAGCCCTAGAAAACAAGCCCACAGGGGATTGGACAGGTTCCCCTAATAACCCACCCCCTCCCAGGGAAAAACCAACAGAAAAGGGGGGGGGGGGTAGGAGAAAAACATGGGAGAGGGGCCTAACTTAAGGGGAACTCTTCTCTCCCGGATCATCAGTCAGGGGGCAGGCTACTTAAAGGGTTACTCCGCTTCCCAGCATCCAGGACATTGAGTTCCGAACTTCTGGGTGCGGGCTTCCGTGTTCACGCCCACCCCCTCGTGACGTCACGTCCTGCCCCCTTACTGCAAGTCTATGGGAGGGGGCGTGACGGCCGTCGCGCCCCTCTCCCAAATACTTTTAATAAAAGAAAATCTCACCAGGCAGATTCTTTGAATGTCTTTTTTATGTTCTAAGCTTCTGTATTTGGCTTACAACTATCTCTGTTATGCTGCTCACTCATTCTGACATCCACTGCTCAGTAAGGGGCGTGACCAAGGCAAGCACAGAGCCCTCCCTCGCTCACCATGCATTTACTTCCTTCCTGAGTCTGCTGTGCTGTTTCTCTTCATCCAATCACTGCAGGCTGCTCTGTAACCCTCTCCTCTCTGTTTTCGTGCAGCAGTCTGATAGAACAGGAGTGAGCACAGAGGAGTGCTAGTCCCGTGCAATGTAAAGTGTAGGACAGTTTTTGACAACCTGCGGACCTCCAGATGTTGCAAAACTACAACACCCAGCATGCCCGGACAGCCAACGGCTGTCCGGGCATGCTGGGAGTTTTAGTTTTGCAACATCTGGAGGTCCGCAGGTTGAAGACCACTGGTATTGGAGGTTATACTCACGTGTCCCCGCCGCTCCGGACCGTCACCGCTCGTCACTGCTGCCCTGGATGTCGCCCTCCATCGCTGTCGCCGCGTCCCCGGGGTGTCCCCGACGCTCCGGCAAGGCCTCTGCTTCCCCGGCATCCTCGTTCTCCGTCGCCGCCATCACGTCGCTACACACGCCGCTCCTATTGGATGACGGGACGGCGTGCGCAGCAACGTGATGAAGACAATGGAGAGCACCGACGATGCAGGGGATCCCGAAGAGGACGCGCCGGAGCCCCGAGGACAGGTAAGTGATCGTCAGCGGACCACACGGGGCACCGCAAACGGCTATCCAGTGGCAGCTGAAGCAGTCTGCGCTGCCGGGTAGCCGTTTATGCGATGGCCCCGACATACAAAAGCATTGTATGTTGATGCTGCCTTCAACATGCAATGGCCTCTGAGAGATCATCGTATGTTGAAATGATCATATGTCGGGGTCATCGTAGGCCGGGGGGGTCACTGTACTGTATACAGGCCTTAAAGGGGTAGTCCAGTGGTGAAAAACTTATCCCCTATCCTAAGGATAGGGGATAAGTTTGAGATCGCGGGGGGTCCGACCGCTGGGGCCCCCTGCGATCTCTCTGTACGGGGCCCCGGCTCTCCGCCGAGATAGCGGGTGTCGACCCCCGCACGAGGCGGCGGCCGACACGCCCCCTCAATACATCTCTATGGCAGAGCCGGAGATTGCCGAAGGCAGCGCTTCGGCTCTGCCATAGAGTTGTATTGAGGGGGCGTGTCGGCCGCCGCCTCGTGCGGAGGTCGACACGCCCCCTTCCCGCCGGCTGTCGGGGCTCCGTACAGGAGATCGCAGGGGGCCCCAGCGGTCGGACCCCCCGCGATCTGCAACTTATCCCCTATCCTTAGGATAGGGGATAAGTTGCTCACCACTGAATCACCACTGAACTACTCCTTTAAAGGGGCACTGTTACAGTGTGGAAGCAACTAGTTCTCAGGGCACTGGGGGCATTAGCAGGCACAAAAAGTACTGGTAAAAGTAGGAACTGGGTATCTAGCACTATATGGTAACAATTGTCTGTATATAGTGGGTTTTTTGTCATAATATGTGTCAAAAATATGGTGGCAGTGTGCGGTCATGTTGTGCTAATACTGTTATTCTGTAGCAGCATAATGGTATTATTCAGTCACTATGTAGTAGTAAAATATGGTCATGGTGTGGCGTCACAATTTTTTTTAACCCACATCCTTGAGAAAATCTTGCGTACACCCCTGTGTGTCTTATAATGACCACATTGATATAAGAGCATAGTATAGAATGTGTCAGCCTACTACCATCACTGTAATGCGCAATGAGGTAGATGAGTACCTAGAAACGCATCTAGCATCTATCACCTGTACCCCAGTATTGACAAACCCGACGATCTTTACCATCATTCACCGGATCGCAAGAAATTTACCGGAGCACGCTTCCGGGGTTGTACGCATCCGGCCTGCCAGTGGACGTCTCTCCGGCGAAAACCTTTTTCCGGTAACCAGGCTCCAGGACATTGTTGGTAAGAGGCACAGTGTGCCAAATCCCCAAATCCACTCAAAACTTTCCCTGTGCCGCGGGGGTAGAGTGGTCCACATTTGAGGGGCCTCCAGCACTGCAGAATGCAGCCTCATGCACCCACAGGAGTACAATTAAGAGACTACAGTGGTCCCTCAACATATGATGGTAATCCGTTCCAAATGGACCATCGTTTGTTGAAACCATCGTATGTTGAGGGATCCGTGCAATGTAAAGTATAGGACAGTGGTCGACAACCTACGGACCTCCAGATGTTGCAAAACTACAACACCCAGCATGCCCGGACAGCCGTTGGCTGTCCGGGCATGCTGGGAGTTGTAGTTTTGCAACATCTGGAGGTCCGCAGGTTGAAGACCACTGGTATTGGAGGTTATACTCACTTGTCCCCGCTGCTCCGGACCTTCACCGCTCGTCACCGCTGCACGGAATGTCGCCTTCCATCGTTTGTCGAATCCATCGTATGTTGAGGGATTCGTCCAATGTAAAGTATAGGAAGCTGTACTCACCTGTCCCCGCCGCTCGAGATGGTGTTCCCGAGCCTCCGCTAGGATGTCTGCTGTCTTTTCCGGCCCTCTGCTGTCTTCTCCGGTTCTCCGCTGTCTTCTCCGGTCCTCTGCTGTCTTCTCCGGTCCTCTGCCTTCTTCCGCAAGGCCTTACTGGGCCTGCGCAGCGATGTCATTACGCCGCAGTGTACGTCATTCCTATTGGATGACGTGCGCAGCAGCGTATTGAAGTCATCGGAGAGGGCCGAGAAGACACAGGAAGACCAGCGCTGTACCCGGAGGGCACCCCGGAGCATCGTGGAGGGGTAAGTAATACTCACCGCACCACACGGGGAACATTAAGCTGCTATCCGGCAGCAGCTTAAGCATTTGGCGCTGCCAGATAGCACTTAATGCGATGGCCCCGACATAAAAAATCATCGTATGTCGATTTCATCATATGTCGGGGCCATCGTAGGTCGGGCGGTCACTGTATCTATATCCCACTCACCAATCTCTATCCCTGTGCCACCAGGGTAGAGTGAGATACACACAAGGAAACCCCAGTGCTGCAGAGCGCATTGATTTTAACCCCTTACCAACATGCTGCCGCGTGCAGTATCCTGACCAGATACGAGCTATATAGAGACATTGCTACTCAGACTATTTATAATCAATCATACAAGGCACGATCTCTGTGCATACATCTATAAGCGCTACAGACTATTTGCCACACTGGGATATCAGCACTTTTTTACCCTGTATATTTTATGTCTATTTTATTTTATTTCATTATATGAATATTTTATTCATTCACTACCTTGTTTATCGAGGTGAGTCCGATGTAAGGGCCCTACAAAGGATACCACAAGCACTATCATTGTAATAATAAATCGTTTTAAATTAATTCACTGGATCTACATAATTTTTTACATATATTTTATATACACCCATTTATTGGTGACAATCAAGCCCAGACTTGAGAAAAGTGTACCCCCACTTTACACATTGTTGCAGGTTGTATGGAATACACAACCTTTTTCACATTAGTACTCGTCTGGCAGTAATACTATTGCCCCTATTGTTGGGTTGCAGCTACCTATACACGTTTTTCGCTATACAGTGATCCCTCAACTTACAATGGCCTCAACATACAATAGTTTCAACATACAATGGTCTTTTCTGGACCATTGTAACTTGAAACCAGGCTCAACATACAATACTAGAGACAGTCCAGATCTGTGAATTGCGTCACAACTGGAGGTACTGACCAATCAGAATGGGCATTTTACTGGTAAATCACCTCTATTACTGAAGTACAAGCACTGAATGGCTGTCATGTAGCGCCCCCTACTGTACAGGGAGGAACTACAAGTTCTGTACTACTCCATACCTGTGCCAAGGTTAGTTGCTCCTCTGGACACCAAGTAAGGGCGGCTCCATTTGGGACACTGTGTGTACTGTATAGGACCCTGAAGAAGCTCCTGTCCTCTACATAAACCATTGTTTCCCAACCAGGGTGCCTCCAGCTGTTGCAAAACTACAACTCCCAGCATGCCCGGACAGCCAACGGCTGTCCGGGCATGCTGGGAGTTGTAGTTTTGCAACAGCTGGAGGCACCCTGGTTGAGAAACCCTGACATAGACAGTGATTTACACCTCCCAGCAGATCTTTCTTACTTTTATATGTAAGGATTTGCTTTATCTATATTAGTTATCTACTTATTTTTCTTTAATCCTCACTTTTTCCTATTTTTGGATGACATTTTGGTGGCTTCAGAACCAATTACCAGGTTTCTATAGAGTTATGGTCTCAACATACAATGGTTTCAACATACAATAGTCGTCCTGGAACCAATTCATATTGTAACTTGAGGGACCACTGTATATATATATATAATATATATATATATATATATATATATATATATATATATTTTTTTTTTTTTTGCTCAGTACTGCCATCTGGTGTCTCCTTGTTATTCAACACATGCAGAGGATTTTGCCTTTGAGAGTTCTGATCCTTTAAACTCTGTTTTCCCAACCAGTGTGCCTCCAGCTGTTGAGAATAACAACTCCCAGCAAGCCTGGACAGCCAACGGCTATCCGGGCATGCTGGGAGTTGTAGTTATGCAACAACTGGAAGAACTCTGGTTGGGAAACACTGTTTAACTAGAGCCATGGATTAGAAATGTTTACCCTGCCACCAGATTCACCTACACATCTCAGTAATGTAATACAGACAATCTGGCAATATTGTTTCTATCTCCTGATTATTTATTTTTCTAGAGTCTAGAAAGACCCCGTCTAAATTAATTTTGAGAATTTATATCAGAAAAATTATCTGTTCTTTATGTTAATCAATTTTTTATATGTATAAGAAAGTCCTTACTTTGACTATTGAAGCTATGTTCACACACCAGAATTAACAAGAAGAATTCTGCTGGAATATTCAGCATGGAAATTCCGCTGCAGAAGAGTTCCATTGATTTCAATGGGATTCTGCTGCACTGTGAACACTGCAGAATTTCCGCAGCAGAAATCTCTATTCCGGCGTCCGCAGAAGAAATAGTCATGTCTATTCATTCTGCAGATTTCACTTGCAAATGCATTGCAATCTATGAGACATAACATTTTCAAACAGTCTAGGCACCCACCAGATCATTGACATGTGCAGAATGTCTGCTCGCACGGACATTGGCTGTGTGAACAAGGCCTGAGACAGACTTTTGCCGGGCACCTTCTGTTCTGTATAGATCACTTTTCAGAATCTCATTATTATGGCTTGCACGATTACAATGACAGGAACAACTACAGACATGACAAAAATTGTTGGTCCCCTTCCATTAAAGACAGAAAAACCCACAATGCTGCCTGGAATAACTTGAACTTGACATAAGTAATAATGAATAAACATTTTATGAGAATGAATGGATGACCTATTTGTTGCACCTATTAAGGCCGTCACTGCAATTCAGCAATTTCTATAACTCTCAATGAGACTTTTGCACTCTCAGTGAGGTATCTTGGCCCACTCCTCATAAGATCCTGCTCCAGCTGTCTCAGGTGTGAAGGTGTCTTCTCCAGACTGCAGGTATCTTGGCCCACTCCTCATAAGCTCCTGCTCCAGATGTCTCAGGTATGAAGGTGTCTTCTCCAGACTGCAGGTATCTTGGCCCACTACTCATAAGATCCTGCTCCAGCTGTCTCATGGGTGAAGGTGTCTTCTCCAGACTGCAGGTATCTTGGCCCACTCCTCATAAGATCCTGCTCCAGCAGTCTCAGGTGTGAAGGTGTCTTCTCCAGACTGCAGGTATCTTGGCCCACTCCTCATAAGATCCTGCTCCAGCTGTCTCAGGTGTGAAGGTGTCTTCTCCAGACTGCAGGTATCTTGGCCCACTCCTCATAAGATCCTGCTCCAGCTGTCTCAGGTGTAAAGGTGTCTTCTCCAGACTGCAGGTATCTTGGCCCACTCCTCATAAGATCCTGCTCCAGCTGTCTCAGGTGTGAAGGTGTCTTCTCCAGACTGCAGGTATCTTGGACCACTCCTCATAAGATCCTGCTCCAGCAGTCTCAGGTGTGAAGGTGTCTTCTCCAGACTGCAGGTATCTTGGCCCACTCCTCATAAGATCCTGCTCCAGCTGCCTCAGGTGTAAAGGTGTCTTCTCCAGACTGCAGGTATCTTGGCCCACTCCTCATAAGATCCTGCTCCAGCTGTCTCAGGTGTGAAGGTGTCTTCTCCAGACTGCAGGTATCTTGGTCCACTACTCATAAGATCCTGCTCCAGCTGTCTCAGGTGTGAAGATGTCTTCTCCACACTGCAGGTATCTTGGTCCACTCCTCATAAGATCCTGCTCCAGATGTCTCAGGTGTGAAGGTGTCTTCTCCACACTGCAGGTATCTTGGCCCACTCCTCATAAGATCCTGCTCCAGCTGTCTCAGGTGTGAAGGTGTCTTCTCCAGACTGCAGGTATCTTGGCCCACTCCTCATAAGATCCTGCTCCAGCTGTCTCAGGTGTGAAGGTGTCTTCTCCAGACTGCAGATATCTTGGCCCACTCTTCATAAGGTCCTGCTCCAGATGTCTCACGTGTGAAGGTGTCTCCTCCACACTGCAGGTATCTTGGCCCACTCCTCATAAGATCCTGCTCCAGATGTCTCAGGTGTGAAGGTGTCTTCTCCAGACTGCAGGTATCTTGGCCCACTCTTCATAAGATCCTGCTCCAGCTGTCACAGGTGTGAAGGTGTCTTCTCCAGACAGCAGGTATCTTGGCCCACTCCTTATAAGATACTGCTCCAGCTGTCTCAGATGTGAAGATGTCTTCTCCAGACTGCAGGTATCTTGGTCCACTCCTCATAAGATCCTGCTCCAGCTGTCTCAGGTGTGAAGGTGTCTTCTCCAGACTGCAGATATCTTGGCCCACTCTTCATAAGGTCCTGCTCCAGATGTCTCACGTGTGAAGGTGTCTCCTCCACACTGCAGGTATCTTGGCCCACTCCTCATAAGATCCTGCTCCAGATGTCTCAGGTGTGAAGGTGTCTTCTCCAGACTGCAGGTATCTTGGCCCACTCTTCATAAGATCCTGCTCCAGCTGTCACAGGTGTGAAGGTGTCTTCTCCAGACAGCAGGTATCTTGGCCCACTCCTTATAAGATACTGCTCCAGCTGTCTCAGATGTGAAGATGTCTTCTCCAGACTGCAGGTATCTTGGTCCACTCCTCATAAGATCCTGCTCCAGCTGTCTCAGGTGTAAAGGTGTCTTCTCCAGACTGCAGGTATCTTGGCCCACTCCTCATAAGATCCTGCTCCAGCTGTCTCAGGTGTGAAGGTGTCTTCTCCAGACTGCAGGTATCTTGGCCCACTCCTCATAAGATCCTGCTCCAGATGTCTCAGGTGTAAAGGTGTCTTCTCCAGACTGCAGGTATCTTGGCCCACTCCTCATAAGATCCTGCTCCAGATGTCTCAGATGTGAAGGTGTCTTCTCCAGACTGCAGGTATCTTGGTCCACTCCTCATAAGATCCTGCTCCAGCTGTCTCAGGTGTGAAGGTGTCTTCCCCAGACTGTAGGCATCTTGTCCCACTCTTCCTAAGATCCTGCTCCAGCTGTCTCAGGTGCTAAAAGAGTACTCCGGTGAAATGTATTTTTCTTCCATTATGCCCAGGCTGAAAAAATGCCACTCCCCCAGTACATGGATATCGGTCTTCTGTCTTCTGGGTCCAGTCTTCTTCTGCTTCTTGGAGCCCGACACACCACACTGCCATCAGCTTACCGCCGGGCGCAGCAATGTCCTGTCTAGGTTGGTAATAGTCTGACCGTAGTGTCATCTACCTTGTACAGCTTCACAACAACCTGTGCCAAATGCAGCAAAGCTGCCCTAAAACATAACCGAGACTCCTCCATGCTTCACAGCAGATCCAGTGCTCTTTTCTTTGTAGGCTTAATTTTTGTGTCTGTGGGCATGAAGCTGATGTGACTTCTTGCTAGAAAGCTCCAGTGTTGTCTCATCTGTACAAAGGACAAGCCACAGAGCTTCAGAGAGAATTCCTTTAGACAGATGAGGCAAAACTTGAGCTTTTTGGCAAAAAATCACGAGCTTTATACTTGCAGACACAGAAATGAAGCCTAAAAAGAAAAGAAGATTTTACCTACTATGAAGCATGGAGGAGGTTTGGTTACATTTTGGGGCTGCTTCACTGTATCTGTACAAGGTGTCATGAATCTGCACATGGTACAATAAAATCTCAAGACTATTAAGGCATTCTGTAGTGAAATTTGGAGCTTGGTCTCAGTCACAGGTCATGGGTCCTCTCTGAGTTTTATTGAAGAATTTTATACAAGTTATGAAGCAGGACAAAGAAGCAATAAATAGGGAAGCATGTGGGAATAGCAGTTATATAGGCTATGCACTGCACAATATTAAATAGAACAAATCAGGAATCAAATGCACATTCAAGTCCGATGTGTCATAAAGCAAAGATCACAAAGCGGGTAGAAACACAAAAAAACAAGATCCAAACATCATCAAACCTAGTATAGGTAAGAAGCAGGTCATGGGTATTCTAACAGGATTATGACCCAAAAACACAGCTAAAAACACCCAAGAATGGCTAAGAGTACAGGTCACCTGTCTAACCCAGGAAGAAGTACAGTGCCGTCTACAGAAAATGAAAATAGACAAATCGCCAGGTACAGTATTGTAATAGACAGACCCCTATTTTTAATATTTAGGGACTCTATAGTAACAGGGACTGTTCCCCAGAACTGGCACATGGCAAATGTGGTGCCAATATTTAAAAAGGTGTCAAAAGGTGACCCCGGGAATTATAGGCCTGTTAGTTTAACCTCCGTTGTATGTAAATAGTTTGAGGGTTTCCTAAGAGATGCTATTTAGGAGTATCTTGATAAAAATAAATGTATGACCCCATATCAGTATGGGTTAATGAGGGATCGGTCCTGTCAAACTAACCTAATCAGCTTTTATGAGGAGGTGAGCTCCAGACTGGACCAGGGGGGAATGTGTGCAAGTGGGTAAGTAATTGGCTCAGTGATAGGAAACTGAGGGTGATTATTAAAGGGGTTCTGCACCATAAGGTGATTTTAGTACGTACCTGGCAGACAGTAAGGCTGGAATTACACTTGTTTTTTCTTGGGGTAAAAACACCAATTCTGCCGCATTGCGTTTTTTCAGCTAAAAAACGCTGCAGCCAGATGTTAGATGTAAATCAATGAGAAATCATAAAATTCTTTTTTCCACTTGGTATTTTTCAGTTTGGTGTTTTTTTTTTAATCCTTTTGGCATTTTTTCGTTCTTTTTTTGGGCATTTTTTAGCTCCTTGGCGGTTTTGCAAAATCACAGCATGTTGAGCCTATGGCGTTTTTTTCCCCTGAAATCGTGGCTTTTTTTCCCATTGTTAAAAAACGCCAAGAAAAACGCCATGTGGGTTTTAACTTTGGTGTTTTTTCAGGCGGTTTTTATTCTCTTTTGGACTTTAACCTCTTAAGGACCCATGACGTATGCATACGTCATGGGTCCCGGTCCTGCGATATAACGCGGGGTCACAGGGTGACCCCGCATCATATCGCGGCGGGCCCGGCGTCATAGTGAAGCCGGGACCCGCCTCTAATAGCGCGCGGCACTGATCGCTGTGCCGCGCGCTATTAACCCTTTAGCCGCGCGCTCAAAGCTGAGCCGCGCGGCTAAAAACGAAAGTAAAAGTGCCCGGCTAGCTCAGGGAGCTGTTCGGGATCGCCGCGGTATAATGGCGGCATCCCGAACAGCTGTAGCACAGGAGGAGGTCTTCTTACCTTCTCCTGTGCTGTCCGATCGCCGAATGAATGCTTCAAGCCTGAGATCCAGGCTTGAGCATTCAATCGCCGAAAACACTGATTGATCCATTCCTATGGAGATGGATCAATCAGTGTAAAAGATCAGTTAATGCAATGTTATAGCCCCTTATGGGAGCTATAATATTGCATAAGAAAAGTGTAAAAAAATCATTAACCCTTTCAATTATCCCTTCCCCTAATAAAAGTTTAAATCACCCGGCATTTCCAAAAATAAAAAAAACATTATGTAAATAATAATAAAAATAAACATATGTGGTATCGCCGCGTGCGTAAATGTCCGATTTATAAAAATATACTGCTTTTTAAACCGCTCGTTCAATGGCGTACGCGCAAAAAAATTCCAAAGTCCAAAATAGCGCATTTTTGATCACTTTTTATACCACAAAAAAGTGAATAAAAAGTGATCAAAAAGTCTGATCAGAACAAAAATGGTACCGCTAAAAACTTCAGATGACGGCGCAAAAAATGAGTCCTCAAAGCGCCCTGAACACAGAAAAATAAAAAAGTTATAGGGGTCAAAAGATGACCATTTTAAACGTATAAATTTTCCTGCATGTATTCATGATTTTTTTCGGAAGTGATACAAATTCAAACCTATACAAGTAGGGTATCATTTTAACCGCATGGACCTACAGAATAAAGATAAGGTATCATTTTTGACAAAAAATGTACTGCGTAAAAATAGAAGCCCCCAAAACTTACAAAATAGTGTTTTTTCATCAATTTTGTCGCACATTGATTTTTTTTCCCGTTTCACCGTAGATTTTTGGGTAAAATGACTAATGTCATTACAAAGTAGAATTAGTGACGCAAAAATTAAGCCATTATAAATAATTTTAGGTGAAAATTTTTAAGAGTTATGATTTTTTAAAGTTAAGGAGGAAAAATTGAAAATGAAAAAACGGAAAAAGCCCGGGTCCTTAAGGGGTTAAAGATCAAAAAAAGTGATGGAGATACCTTTTTTTTTAATAACATTTTTATAAAACCATGAAAAAAAAAAATGATAAAAAAAGATACAGTAGTGATGGAAAAAATAGTATTTAACGAAATTTATCTTTTTATAAAAAAATGTTAATTAATTTTTAAACAGGGATCAATTTATGTGGGCGGGCAGGGCGCTAAAAATGTACCCCACAATAATAATAATGGATTGTGTTTTTCACCTTTTTTTTTTTTTTTAAGGTGGTACTACTACTCCCAGCATGGAACACACTGTTCCATGATGGGAGTAGTAGTTCCTGTACTAATTGACAGATCGCCCCGGTTTTGTTGCGATCCTTCTGTATAATGTATTAATGCGGCCGGACGCTCTTCTATGGTCCCCTGCACTGCCGTATATATACACCTATCCATAATTCCCAGAGAGAGCTGTGATTGGTCAGATGGTTCCAGCCAATCACAACTCTCTGTGGGAAATATGAATAGGTGTATATAGACGTCAGTGCAGGGGACCATAGAAGAGCTCCGGCCACATCTATACATTATACAGGAAGATCACAGCGGGTGTCAGGAGTGATATCCACTGTGATCTTTCCTTAACTGCAGGTACTACTACTCCCAACATGGAGTGCACTCTGCTCAATGGTGGGATCTATAGTACCTGCATTAATAGACAGATCGCAACAGGTGTCAGAAGTTACGCTTGCTGCGATCTGTCTATTAATGCAGGTACTACAGCTCCCAACATGAAGCAGAGTGTGCTTCATGATGGGAGAAGTAGTACCTGCAGTTAAGGACATATAACAGCGGGTATCACTCCTGACATCCGCTGTGATCGTCCTATCTATTGCTGAGATGCAGGGCGGCTTTCTCCTGCGCTCGCATCTCTGCTTTATACTCCGGCCAGTGATATGAATAGAAAGAACATCACTCATTCATATTTTCCGCAGAGAGCTGTGATGGGCTGCAACCATTCGGCCAATCACCACTCTGGGCGGAAAATATGAATGAGTGATGTTCTATTCATATCACTGGCCGGAGTATAGTGCAGAGATGCGAGCGCTGTATATAGCCGCTTCACATCTCTGCTTTATTATAGACGATCGCATCGGGTGTCACGACTGACACCCGGGGCGATATGTCTATTCCAGTCTAGAACAGTCTGTTCCATGCTGGGAGTAGTAGTACTACCTAAAAAAATTGAGAAAAAAATTGAGAAAAAAATAGTGAAACACACACTTTATAAAAAATCTATTAAAACTTTATTATAAAAAATAAAAATTTCCTTTAATAAATTTTTTCCTTTTTTTCCATCGCAAAAATTTTTTTTTGTACCCAACACATTTTGAAAAAACTCCAAAAGGGCCAAAAATGCAATTTAAACTCAAATACAAAAACGCCAGAAAAAACGTCAGATGCAGGAAATTGCACTGGCGTTTTTTCTGGCGTTTTTTTTTCTGTGAAGTGGAATCCTAGCCTAATGGACATGCTTAGGAAGGATCTGCGCTTGTCTTGGGGCTAAATGGCTATGTTGTGAGATTACCATAATACTGTGGCTAGCTTTTTGTGAACTGTTATTTCCTGTTTGAGTTTTTCTTTTTTGCCTACAAATCCCATAATTCCATTTCCCTCCCTCCTACACATCAGCCACCCCACCCATTGAAACATAAATGATCTGCATCCATTCAAAAGACCTGTGGTTTTCAATCAGGGTGCCTACAGCTGTTGCACTAGTTGCAATTTGATCTCTCTCCCACCAAGCAATCCCTCCCCCCATTGAAGCAGACAGGTTCCTTGTCATCAGCTGACTAGTGATGTCAGGTCTCGGCCGCATTGCAAACTGGGAAAAATCTGAGACAACAGTCATTTTGAATGCTTTTAAATATAAATATTGGGATGAAAATCACAAAAGAATTGTGAGAAAACCGTCACACACAGGTGCAGACACTATATTATGAACTACACTAACTTTACAGCCCCTGTAGCATAGTCAAATAAAAAAAATTACTGGAATACCCCTTTAATGGTACTTATTCTGATTGGGTGACTGTTACTAGTGGGGTACCACAGGGGTCAGTCTTGGGTCCTATTCTATTTAATATATTTATTAATGACCATTGTAGAGGGGTTGAATAGTAAAGTAGCAATCTTTGCAGATGATACTAAACTCTGTAGTAAATACTATAGAGGAAAGTGCACTGTTACAAATGGATCTGGATAGGCTGTAGGTTTGGGCTGGGAAGTGGCAGATGAGGTTCAACACTGATAAATGTAAGGTTATGCACATGGGGAGGAAAAATCCGGGCTGGGATTATTTATTAAATGGGAGAACACTTGGGACGACTGATGTGGAAAAGGACTTAGGAGTCTTAGTTAACAGTAAATTTAGCTGTAGTGACCAGTATCGGGCAGCTGCTGCCAAGGCAAATAAAATCATGGGGTGCATCAATAGGGGCATAGATGTCCACGACAAGGAAATAATTCTACCGCTGCACAAATCACTAGTCAGACCACACATAGAATACTGTGTACAGTACTGGGCACCAGTGTACAAGAAAGATATAGTGGAGCTGGAGAGGGTTCAAAGACAGGCAACCAGGGTAATACGGGGAATGGGAGGACTACAGTACCCAGAAAGATTATCAGAATTAGGGTTATTAAGTTTAAAAAAAAAAAAGGTTAAGGGCGACCTAATAACTATGTATAAATATATCAGGGGGCAGTACAGAGATCTCTCCCATGACCCATGATGAGAGGAAAGAAGGTTTCTACATCAGCACAGACAGGGGTTCTTTACTGTAAGAGCAGTGAGACTGTGGAATTCTCTGCCTGAGGAGGTGGTCATGGTTATATATTCTAGATCTATAGGGACAGAAGGTTGATCCAGGGATTTATTCTGATGCCATATTTGGAGTCAGGAAGGAATTTTTACCTCTAGTATGAGGGTTTTTTGTCTTCCTCTGGATCAACTCAGTAGGGACTCATTAGGGTTATAGGTTGAACTTGATGGACTTTTTTCAACCTTATGAACTATGTTACTATGGAAAACATAGAATTATTGTGAAGTAGCTCCTTTGAGCTCTGATTTGATCCTATTGAGCTGACACATGTCATCTTATGAGGAGTGGACCAAGATACCTGGAGACAAGTGCTGAAATTCTACCTCCAAAAGAGTGATCTTGCTCATTATTTTGGCCGAATACTGTGCAGAATACATTGTGTTTTATGGGGACCGGCAATGTCATCTTGATCCTAGCGTCCACTGATTCAGTCACCGCTGGCCACCCTCAGAATCTTCGTGTGGAATATGTCTGACTGGAGATTCCACAATATGAACCTATCATGCACAGAAAAATCCCCAAGGGTCAAAGGATGACCCAACGCTAACTTAGCATAATACCCAGAAAAGAACATGCGTTTACGAGTCAAAAATTACTTTATTGATACAAAAAATTGGCATGAAATACACAAAAATTGTTAAAAACAAGTAAAAGGATGTGGAGGGCCAAAATAAATGTCCAGGAGGACAAGAACTAAAGATGGTGGCTAGGAAATTACATACAGCATAAATACAGGAAATCCAATTATGATCCCCACAGTATCACTAGGTACATGGAAGGTATTAAATACAAGGTGTATTACAATATCAACCTAGCCTAAGAGAATCAGTCACCCTGACATCAGCATAACATGGCAGCAGAGACCCTGTTATGTCATCATTAGGGAAATCCCTTCTATCTGTATTTATAAATGACTAAACTTACAGACATCTATCATAGGAGGTCTGCACACGTAACAGAGGTGGGGCACTCTAAATATATTTCCAGAGATAAGTATATTATCTATAATTAGACATACAGTATATCCCTAGATGCATGGATAAATGACTCATTTTGTTATCTCTGGAAATGTAATTAAAAAGGATGCTCCGTCTTTGTGACGTCAGGATACCTTCACGCGCAGAAGGGACATTAGTTGAAAACTCAGAAGTAAATTCCCAAAATTACCATGATTTTCTGATGCTATGAAAAATTACCATAGAATCACAGCAGACCAAAAAAATTCTCTCTCACTCACCCCAAGAACAGCCAGAAGATACTAAGAGGTGTATTCCAGTGTCTGAAAACGTATCCTCTATCCACAGGATAAGGCTAAGTTTCTACTTGTCCTGCGTTTTTTGGGTTAAAAAAAACTCCTGAAAAAAAGCTGGTGTAATTTCCTGCGTCTGGCGTTTTTTCTGCTGTTTTTTCTGCCGTTTTTTTCATTTGTGTGGAAATTACACCTTGGCAGTTTTTTTTGGTACCCCAAATTTGTTGGGTACCAAAAAGAAAAAAAGGATGCAGTAGTGATGGAAAAAAATTTATGTAATGAAATTTATATATTTTATAACAAAATTGTAATTATTTTTTTAATAAAGTGTCTGTTTTTCACTTTTTTCTATATTTTTTTTTACATTTTTTAGGTAGTACTACTACTCCCAGCATGGAACAGACTGTTCCATGATGGGAGTAGAAGTACCTGTACTAATAGACATATCGCCCCGGGTGTCACGTCCATAATAAAGCAGAGATGTGGAGCGGCTCTATACAGCGCTCACATCTCTGCACTATACTCTGGCCAGTGATGTGAATAGAACATCACTCATTCATATTTTCCGCCCAGAGTGGTGATTGGCCGGATGGTTGCAGCCAATCACCACTCTCTGAGGGAAATATGAATGAGTGATGTTCTTTCTATTCATATCACTGGCCGGAGTATAGAGCAGAGATGCGAGCGCAGGAGAAAGCCGCTCTGCATCTCTGCAATAGATAGGACGATCACAGCAGATTTCAGGCGTGATACCCGCTGTGATTTGTCCTTAACTGCAGGTACTACTTCTCCCATCATGGAGCACACTCTGCTCCATGTTGGGAGCTGTAGTACCTGCATTAATAGACAGATTGTAGCAAGCGTAACTTTTGACACCTGTTGCGATCTCTCTATTAATGCAGGTACTACAGATCCCACCATTGAGCAGAGTGCACTCCATGTTGGGAGTAGTAGTACCTGAAGTTAAGGAAAGATCACAGCTGATGTCACTCCTGACACCCGCTGTGATCCTCCTCTATAATGTATAGATGCGGCCGGCCTGGTCCCCTGCACTGACGTCTATATACACCTATTCATATTTCCCACAGAGAGTTGTGATTGGCTGGAACAATCTGGCCAATCACAGCTTTCTGCAGGAAATATGAATAGGTGTATATATATGGCAATACAGGGGACCATAGAAGAGCGGTCGGCCGCATCTATACATTATACAGAAGGATCCCAACAGACCCGGGGCAATCTGTCAATTAGTACAGGAACTACAACTCCCATCATGGAACAGTGTGTTCCATGCTGGGAGTAGTAGTACCACCTAAAAAAAAATGAGTGAGTGGCCGGCCGGAGTATAGTGCAGAGATGCAAGCGCAGGAGAAAGCCGCTCCGCATCTCTGCTATAGACAGGGCAATCGCAGCGGGTGTCAGTAGTGATACCCGCTGTGATCTGTTCTTACCTGCAGGTACTACTACTGCCAACATGGAGCACAGTCTGCTCCATGCTGGGAGCTGTAGTACCTGCATTAATATACAGATTGCAGCGAGTGTAACTTCTGACACCTGTTGCTATCTGTCTATTAATGCAGGTACTACAGCTTCCAGCATGGAGCAGAGTGTGCTCCATGTTGGGAGTATTAGTACCTGCAGTTAAGGAAAGATCACAACGGATGTCACTCCTTACACTCGCTGTGATCCTCCTGTCTAATGTATAGATGCGGCCGGCGCTCTACTATGGTTCACTGACGTATATATATTACATATACACATATTCCTAGTTCCCACAGAGAGCTGTGAGTGGCTGGAACCATCTGGCCAATCACAGCTCTCTGTGAGAAATGTGAATAAGTGTATATATACCTCAGTGCAGGGGACCATAGAAGAGCAGCTGGCCGCATCTTTAAATTATACAGGAGGATCGCAACGGGCGATCAGTCTATCAGTACAGGTACTACTACTCCCATCATGGAACAGTGTGTTCCATGCTGGGAGTAGTAGTACTACCTAAAAAAAAAAGTAAAAAATTAAGAAAAAAGTAAAAAACACACACACACTACATTTTTATTATTGTCGGCTACATTTTTAGGTCCCCAACCGCCCACATAAACTGATCCCTGTTTTAAAAATGTATAAAAATGTTGTTATAAAAAAGATAAATTTCGTTAGATACAATTTTTTCCTTCACTACTACTACTACTACTACACTACTACTGTATCTTTTTTTTTTATTTTTTATGGTACCCTACAAAATTTTATTAAAAAGGTATCTCCATCACTTTTTTGGATCGCTAAAGTCAAAAAAAGACTAAAAACCGCCGGCAAAAAGGCCAAAGTTAAAAGCCACATGGCGTTTTTCTTGGTGTTTTTTTCACTCCCATAGACTTCTATGGGAGAAAAACGCCACGATTTTGACTAAAAATCGCCAGTGGCTCAACATGCTGCGATTTTGGAAAACTGCCAAGGAGCTGAAAAAGAGTGAAAAAACCCCAAAAGGATGAAAAAAATGCCAAAGTGAAAAACGCCAAGTGGAATAGGAATTTTGTGATTTCTCATTGATTTACAGGTAACATCTGGCCGCAGCGTTTTTTGGCCGAAAAAACGCCATGCAGCAGAATTGGCGTTTTTCTTGGCATTTAAAAAAAACAAAAAAAAAACAAGTAGTAACTTAGACTAAGTGAGATAGCTGTCTGATCACAAGCGGGTGTGACTGCTGAAATTCTTTGTGATCTCCAGAGCAGAGCATCCCGCTGCATTGTGGGGTGGGTCAGTACATGCTCCATAATCGTTAATTTCTAACGATAATTTGTTTTCCCTTAGTCCTAACAGTAGCACAGATGGGGGTATTCCACCCCCCACGAACTGGTTAGGACAGATGGAAGTTTTATTGAACTAAATTAATTAATTAGTCAAATACACCCACAATACCCTGTATAAGTAAGAGGGTCACCCTCTGTCCCCTTGTGAAGTAACAAGAAGAACTGAAAAAAATAACAAATAGTAGTAAGATAATTTAAATAATAATAATGTAACTTAACTAGGGAGGGAAAGTTGTGCTACTGTTAGGACTAAGGGAAAACAAATTATTGTTAGAAATTAACGATTCCCTTACATCCTAACCAGTAGCACAGATGTGGAAATGACAAGCAGAAACGCTATGAGGGAGGGCTCTCATGCCTGACGGCAGATAATACTGTCTGTCCAAATGAGGAGAAATCGGCCAATCTACTGTCAAGTCTGTAGTGGGTGATAAAAGTGGAGAGTGAACTCCAGGATGCAGCTTTGCATATATGTTCCAAAGGAACAAGACTCCTTTCCGCAAAGGAGGTAGATACAGACCTGGTGGAGTGAGCTTTTACAAACTCAGGAGGCTCCTTACCTTGGGATACCATGGAAATACGAATGGCATCCTTTACCCATCTACTAATGGAGGGTTTTGAAGCTTTAAGACCTCTCTTGGGTCCTCCAAAGAGAATTAGCAGATTTTCATCCTTCCTAAACTCCAAAGATCTCCTTATGTAGATCTGGAGGCATCTCGAGATATCTAGGCAATGAAGAGCCCTATCTTCATCAGAGGATGGATGAGGAGAAAATACTGGCAGAGATATAACTTGATTTATATTCTGGAATCATGGAACCTTAGGTATAAAAGACGGCATAAATCTGAGTAACACTCGATCAGGCAAGAATCTAGTATACGGTTCAAGTGCAGAGAGCGCTTGAAGTTCCCCAATCCTCTTGGCTGACGTAATTGCCAGTAAAAAAGTTATTTTAATGGTAACAAATTTCATGTCCACATCCTCCAAGGGCTCAAAGGGGGGAGATGCTAACCCCTTGAGCACCACCGACAAGTCCCATGCCGGGACAGGTTGTACAATTGTAGGTTTTAATATTGAGGACCCCCTCAAGAAAGTTTTGACTAGTGGGTCTTGAGATAGCGGTTTATTGAGAAAGGCAGAAATGGCTGACACTTGAACTCTGAGTGTGGAAGGGGATAGATTCTTGTATAATCCATCCTGAAGAAAGTTGAGAATTGTGGAAACAGCTTGATTCTGTCATGAAAATTGTTTCTTGGAGCACCAAGACTGAAAGATTGTCCAGATTCTTTTATAGGCTTTGTTAGTAGACTCCGCTCTGGAATGCGAGAGAGTATTCAAGTCCGTACTAGAAAGCCCTTCTAGATGTGGAAGGGACTGGTCAACCTCCAGGCTGTCAGGTTGAACATTTGAAGATTTGAGCAGCTGTGAGTGTCCCCCGACACTAGTGCTTGCTCTGGGGTATTGTCCCCAACTCATCTGCAAGAGTTGGGTAAACCAAGCTCTCTTGGGCCAAAATGGAATTATGGCTATGACAGAGGCTTGGTCCTGCCTGATTTTCATCAATACCCTTGGGATCAAGGAAATTGGAGGGAAGATGTAGGCCAGCCTGAACCTCTATGGGATTGAGAGAGCATCGATTGCTTGTGGGTTGTCTTCCCTGTACAGGG
The DNA here is from genome assembly GCF_029499605.1 of Hyla sarda. NCBI lineage: Eukaryota > Metazoa > Chordata > Amphibia > Anura > Hylidae > Hyla > Hyla sarda. Next base: position 44,407,294 of record NC_079193.1, read on the forward strand.
AACAAAATCTCACCACTTTGGTGTTGAACCTTGTTGCCATAAGATCTATTTCTGGCATACCCCATCTGAATGTTATTTGTTTGAATATTTCTGGATGGAGAGACCATTCTCCAGTTGAAAGTCTTCTGCTCAGGCGGTCAGCGATCACATTGAGAGATCCCCGAATGTGAACTGCCGACAGATGGGTTAGGTTCCTCTCTGCCCAATCCAAGATCAGACCCACCTCTCTGAGGAGGCTTTGTGATCGAGTGCCTCCCTGCTTGTTGATGTACAGTACAGCCGTCATGCTGTCGGATTGGATCTTTACTGTTTTCCCTTGAAGAAGAGAAGCAAAATGGAGGAGTGCTAATCTGATGGCACGAATCTCGAGGAGATTGGATGTTAAGACTCTCTCTTGTGGAGACCAAGACCCCCGCACTGTTAGATCCAAGAGATGTGCTCCCCAACCTACAAGGGACGCGTCGGTAGTAAGTATGATTCAAGAGGGTTGGATCATAGACTTGCCATCCTCGAGGAGAGACCACCATCTGAGAGAGGATCGGACTAGATAAGACAGGGAGTGGCACTTGTTTAGGCCCGATGGCCTGAGATTCCATGTGGCGAGCACCTCTGACTGAAGAGGACGTAGATGCCAAAGAGCCGAAGGAACCGCATCCGCGGTAGCGGACATAAGTCCCAACATTCGTATGAGAGTGCGAATTGATACTCTCCGGGTACTGAGAGAAAAAGAGCCGATTCTTGAACCCGAGATTTCCTCTTGGGAGTGAGGTAAAGTGTCATGGAGATTGTGTCGACTATGAAGCCGAGGAACCTCACTGAGGTCGTTGGGAGGAAATTGGATTTGGCCCAATTGACTATCCACCCTAACTGGTGAAGGAAGGATACTGCTAATTGCAGATGTTGGGACAGGATCGCTGAAGAAGGAGCTCTGAGGAGCCAATCGTCTAGGTAGGGAACAATGCTGAGCCCCTGGAGCCTTAGAGCAGCAACTACTGCTACCACCACTTTGGTAAATGTGTGTGGAGCCGAAGAAATTCCAAACGAGAGCGCTACAAACTGGAGGTGTTTTAGAACTCCCCCTACCTGAACTGCGATCTTTAGATACTTTCTGGATATCGGATGAATAGGAATATGAAGGTAAGCATCCTTTAGATCCAGAGTAGCCAGGTAATCCCCTGGCGAGATGAGGTTGACTACAGATTGAATAGTTTCCATACGAAAGCATTTGTGCTTCACGTACTGATTGAAGTATCTCAGATCTATAATCATCCGCCAGTTTCCTGTTACCTTGGGAACTAGGAAGACTGGAGAATAAAACCCCCGTTCTGCAAGAGGAACTTCCTCTAAGGCATTCTTCTGGATGTATTCCAGAATGTAAGTTTCTAGCGCTGCTTGTTTGATTGGTGGAAGAACTCTTGTCTCCACATACTTGGATGGGGGAATTGATTTGAGGTCTATCGAATATCCATCCGAGATTATCCTTAGGACCCAAGGGTCCTGAATGTGGAGGGACCAGGCGCTTATCTCATCCGAAAGTCCCTCCATAATGCGGTCCAACTCTGCTCCGAAAAGAATGCCGGGTTCATAAGGCATAGCACATAAGGTGTTCTTGGAAGAGTTGTCGACCTTCCATGGCTTCAACCACAGAGGACGTCGTCCAGCGGAAGCCAGGGCCATTGACTTGGAGGCCAACTTAAGATGCTGGGTGGAGGCATCACACAAAAAATCAACGGCCAGATTGGCCGTCTTGAAGGATTTCATCCCTAGGAACCCCCTGGTCCAAATCCAACTGTCTAAAACAGGATATTTGTAAAAGTATATGGATAAGGGGCTAGAAAGGAAGGTTCCCGCTCGGTTTCGTCACAATATGATTAACAGAAACTGCGAAAACCGAGCCGGGACCGAAAGTAAGAGACAGGAAGTGACGTCAGACGCCGCTGAGGTACTTCCGGATCGGGGCCCCGGCAGATGCGCGGCACCCAACTCACAGTGCTGAGAGACGCAGAAGAAAGTGAAAGCCCCTGATGCAGAAGCCTTCCTAAAAGAGAAGGCAAGTAAATAGAAATAAATATAGAAATAAATATAGGCAAAAACTGCCTAGTTGTTATAAAAAAGAAGAGACCCCCTCCCCCTCATATAAAAGGGGTACAGGGGGTCACCATCTAACCCACTGTCCGGGAGGACAGAAAAAAACACAAGGGGACAAAGGGTGACCCTCTTATACAGGGTATTGTGGGTGTGTTTGACTAATTAATTAATTTAGTTCAATAAAACTTCCATCTGTCCTAACCAGTTCGCGGGGGGTGGAATACCCCCATCTGTGCTACTGGTTAGGACATAAGGGAAATTGCCTATGGGAGCGCTGGAGGTACCCAAGCACTGTTCTTTGTGGTAGGGGGATGTGTTTAAGTGCTGTAATACCCCATTAAGGTAGGGCCACATGTAGCACATCAGCAAACAGAATTTTTGCAATTGTAGATCCGCAAGTGGAATCCACTGGCTTCTGTGGGTAGCAACATAATCCAATTGTGGATTTTCCACTGTGGAATTACAGTTTGCAAAATTCTGCAGCAGAAAATCTGCAAGCAGAATTTTAGCAGCAGGAAATCCGGTGCTATGTGTGATTCTACCCTGAGGCTATGTTCACATGGTGGAACGTCCATGGAAAATTTCCGTGCGGACATTCCACCTTCAGTGGAGCGCCGGCAGAACATCTCGGCCCTAGGATGGCTCAGAAATGCGCCGGCTCATCTATTCTTTCTGGGGACACTGGAATTTGAATTTCCGCACCAGATGTTTCTGGTGTAAGAATCCCATTGAAATCAATAAGACTTTGCTGCTGAAGAATCTTTGTGCGGAATTCCAATGCTGAATTCGGCACGGAAATTCCATCATGTGAACATAGCCTCAGACTATATTCACACGAATACCGTAATATGCTGTGCATATTTGATCCGTAGGTTTTGAAGTTGTGTTGGGTCATTCAGTTTACATTAAAATCGGCAGCTTTAAAGCCTGTGCATCATGTATGCGCAGGATATTGTCCATGTGAATACACCCTTCAATAGGAAATGTTTGGTCAACAGCTATCCTACCCAATCCCCAACATACAAATGAATGTTCATGTGTTGTGATTAAGAAGAGGGAAGATAACCCACTGCCAGACAGCTCTGAAGGCTGCTTATCTTCCCAGAAAAACTAAAGGACGGGCAGTTGAAATACAACATGCAAAACTCTTCTTCCCCCAACGTCATATATCAGGGAATAGACAGAGAGCGGAGTTGGCTAACCTTTCACTAATGTGTATGGGGACCTATACATTCTGGCCTGATGTTGGATTAGAAGAGGATTTGAAAGTGAGGAGGGTTATAGGGGTATCCTGATCTTGACATTCATGGCAGATCCACAGGATCCACACCTATCTCCAATTTTTCAGGAGTATTGCAGCCTAATAGAACTTATTCCCTATCCGCAGGACCGCTGGGATGGGGGATAAGTTGTCTCTGGCTGCAGTACTCCTTTAAAGGCTCCCCGGCTCTATATGACCACAGAGCGCTCACCGATCACAGTGCTGGCAGAACGGACTACTTAATCAGGAGACCCCATCGGTCCATGCAGGGAGGCGGCAGATGGATCCGGGGGGGGGGGGGGGTTCAGACGCGGACCGTATCAAGCAATTAGGCGCTTCATCAGGCCGCTGAAGCTGCCTGACGAAGTGCCTGATGGTGCGATGTACCATGGGGGAGATTTATCAAACCTTGTGTAAAGGAAGAGTGGTGCAGTTGCCCATAGTAATCAGATTGCTTCTTTCATTTACAAAAAAAAGGATCTGTAGGTAATGGCTATTAGAAGGCACAGAGGACAAAAATGAAGGGGTAGAAATTAAAAATCCGAGTCCTTAGGGTGCGTTCACACGCTAGTAACTAGCAGCGGATTTTCCGCTGCGGGAAATCCGCTGCGAGTTACGCTACCATTGATTTAAATGAGTTCACAGACAGTCCGCGGAGTGTAAGATTTGCGCACTGTCCGCGGACCCATTCAAATGTATGGTAGCGTAACTCGCAGCAGATTTCTCACAGCGGAAAATCCGCTGCTAGTTACTAGCGTGTGAACGCACCCTTAAGGGGTTAATAAGAAGGCCTCTGAAAAGGTAAAGAAGTGATATGATTGGTTGCTATTGGCAACTGATCAACTTCCCCCCTGCACAGGTTTTGTTGAATCTCCCCCTACATTTTCAAACAAACCATGCTAAGGAGAAAAAAGAAAAAAAAACCTACAAACAAAACAGTGATATGTAAAAAAATAAATAAATAACAATAATAATGATAATACAAGTTTATCAAGATGTTTCACTTTCTGTTTACTCAACGCGCATAATACATTTCTGATTCTGAAGTGTTTTGGGCTAAGCGGGACGCCGTAGGTAAGCTTCACGCATGCGCGGAAGTCCCCGGCAAGTGTCATGGTGAACTGTATAAGGTTGAATTCTGTGCTTCGGGCCACCAGCCGGGCCCTGGGCACCACATCGGGGAGGAAGCAGCGGCCATTGGTGGCGGAGAAGACAGGTGAGGCTTTCCGCTCGTTGTGTATAGAGTTTTCCGCGTCCATTGATCCCCTGCCACCGTGACATAGTATGGAGGTCACCCACGTGCGGTCTCAATGGTACCGGAGACGTCCGGTCGCTGTTCACGTGACTGCACGTATACAGGAGCCTGCTGGGACTTGTAGTTCTACTTAGGCTGCAGTTTCGCAGTCATTGTTACTAATGCCCTAAATCAGTGGTCTCTAAACTGTTACCCTCCAGATGTTGCAAAACTACAACTCCCAGCATGCCCGGAGGGCATGCTGGGAGTTGTAGTTTTACAACATTTGGAGGGTAACAGTGGAGAGACCACTGTCCTAAATTAAGGGAAGTTGGGTGACTTGTACAGCTACCCAGCCGGCTGTCACTCAAATTCTGAGCTTTGTCTCCTTTATTCCGGTACTCGAAAACGTATCCTTGGCGTCTGACTGGGAACCCCCCACGATCCCCAGAGCGGGGCCCCGACTCTCTCCTCTGCATGTTCTCCTTACATTGTGTATAGGAGCTCAGAGATTATGGGGGGTTCCAGCAGTTGAAGACCCCTCAATCAGTCACTTACCAGCTTATTTTGTGGATAGGGTATACTTTTTTTTAGCGATGGAGTACCCCTTTAAAGTTATAAAGGAAATCTGTCACCTGCGCTAACCTCTCAGTACCGACAGGTAGTGCAGGTGACACTGATGACAATGGTACTTACCTTGTCCCATTCCGTGGTGGGGATCTCTGGTAATCTCCTCCATTAGCTCCGCTTCAGGCACGATGCTTGCGGCATGGGCGGAGCTTAGTGATGTCACCGCTGCTGTTCTCTCACATCAAGACCCAGCAGAGAACAGCAGCGATGATGTCACTAAGCTCCACCCCTGCCCCAAGCAGGGCGCCCAAAGCGGATCTAACGGAGGAGATTACCGAAGATCCCCGCCACGGAGCGGGACAAGGTAAGTACCGTTGTCATCAGTGTCACCTGCACTATCTATCGGCACCGACAGGTTAGTTCAGGTGATACTGGTGACAGATTTCCTTTTAAAGCCGCTTTTCATAGAACTTTGCTTTGTGCTGTTCTTTTGTTTAACCCCGTAAGGACTCAACCCATTTGGGCCTTAAGGACTTAGACAATTTTATTTTTACATTTTCATTTTTTTTTCTCCTCGCCTTCAAAAAATCATAACTCTTATATATTTTCCTCCACAGACTAGTATGAGGGCTTGTTTTTTGCGTGACCAGTTGTCCGTTGTAATGACTTCACTCACTTTACCATAAAATGTATGACGTGTTCTTTATTCTGTGGGTCAATATGATTAAAATGATACCCATTATTACATACTTTTCTATTACTGTTGCGCTTAAAAAAATCGCAAACTTTTTAACCAAGTTAGTACATTTAAAATCCCTCTATTTTGAAGACCTATAACTTTTTCATTTTTCCGTATAAGTGGCGGTATGAGGGCAAATTTTCTGCGCTGTGATCTATACTTTTTATTGATATTTGCATATATAAAACTCTTAATACTTTTTTTTTTATAATTTTTTTTTTCAATAAAATGTTAAAAAAGCAGCAATTTCGGACAATTATAATTTTTTTTTTACGTTCATGCAGTTCATTGTACAGTATCATTAACATTATAATTTAATAGATCGGATATTTACGCATGCAGTGATACCAAATATGTTTTTTGGTTTTTTTTAAACACTTTTTGGGGGTGAAATGGGGCAATTTTTTTTTTTACAAACTTTTTTTACTTTTTATTTTTACACTTTAATAGTCCCCATAGGGGACTATTTATAGCAATCATTCAATTGCTAATTCTTATCAGTGTTATCGGTCATCTTCTGATCTGGTCTGCTCGATCTCAGACCAGAGCAGAAGACCCGTGGAAGGCAGCAGAGGCAGGTAAGGGGACCTCAGTCTTCCGTTCTGGATGATCGGATCGCCGCGGCAGCGCTGCGGGCGATCCGATCATCCATTTTATTGACCGCACTGCCGCAGATGCCGTGATCTGTATTGATCACGGCATCTGAGGGGTTAATGGCGGACATCCACGCCTGGTGGCGTACGTCCTGGTGCGTTAAGTACCACCTCACCAGGACATACATTTACGTCCAGCGTTGTTAAGGGGGTTAAAGGTGTAAAAAAATATATTTTCAAATCAACTGGCTCCAGAAAATTATACAGAATTGTAAATTACTTCTATTAAAATTTATAAGCTGCTGTATGCTCCAGAGAAAGTTGTGTACTTTTTTCCAGTCTGACCACAGTGCTGTCTGTTGACACCTCTGTACCTGCCAGGAACTCTCCAGAGTAGAAGCATATACTAGGGATCGACCGATTATCGGTATGGCCGATATTATTGGCCGATAATCACGATTTTGGGCACTATCGGTATCGGCAATTACCTTGCCGATAACGTCCCGCCCCCACCGCACCGCGACCGCCCCCCGACCCGCCGCACCGCGACCGCCCCCCGACCCTCCGCACCGCGACCGCCCCCAACCCACTGCGTCGCACCCCCCACCGTAGTGCTGGGCGGTATACCGGTATGGATTTTTGCCCATACCGCTATATCGGTCGGGCCCCTCCCCCACCCTCCGAGTCAATAAAAAAAAGTTAAACTTACCCGTAATGGGGGTGGTCCAGGTCCATCCTTCCTTCCTGTAGTGTCCGGCGGCATTCCTGGGGGAGGGTGAACCGGTCTGGGCTGTCCTTCTTCTCCGGGGTCCTCTTCTCCACTCCGGGCAGGCTCCGGCCTAGTACGCTGCATAGACGCCGCTACGCCATGACGTCAGGTGCGTCGCTGCGCAGCGGCGTCTATGCAGTGTTACTAGGCCAGAGCCTGCCCGGAGTGGAGAAGAGGACCCCGGAGAAGAAGGACAGCCCAGACCGGTTCACCCTCCACCCGGAATGCCGCCGGACACTACAGGAAGAATGGATGGCCCGGACCACCCTCCCCGGACGGTCCCTGCAGCAACTGGGAAGGTGAGTCAGGGTTCTGGGATGGACAGGGGTCTGTATAATATACTATACCTACAGTAGGCCCTCCAGCTGTTGCAAAACTACAACTCCCAGCATGCCCGGACAGCCAACGGCTGTCCGGGCATGCTGGGAGTAGTAGTTTTGCAACAGCTGGAGGCACCCCAAGGTGCGGGGGGAGCGGTGGCGGTGATAGGTCTCAGGACCCCCGGACAGGCAGGGGGAGAGAAGCGGGTGGCGGCAGCGGCCTATGGCACCGCAAAAGCGCAGCGGTGTCGCGGGGGGATAAATAGCCGATAACGTATACCGGAATATCAGTATAAGTTATCGGCTATCGGCCCTAACCTCCACCGATTATCGTATCGGCCCTAAAAAACAGATATCGGTCGATCCCTAGCATATACCCAAAGCAAACCTCTCCTGCTCTAGACAGTTCCTGACACGGACAGAGGTGTCAGCAGAGAGCACTGTGGTCAGTCTGGAAAGAACTACATAACTTCCTCTGGAGCATACAGCAGCTGATAATTACTGGAAGGATTAAGATTTTTATATAGAAGTAATTCACAAATCTGTATAACTTTCTGGCACCAGTCGATTTGAATACATGTTTCTCCCTCTGGAGTGCCCCTTTAACCTGGGGATACATTTGCTCTTGGTCGTATGGTATCATCTTCAGTATAATATGGGAATGATGCTGTGCAATGTGTCCCACGATTTACACTTCCTCCTATGAATCCTTCTGTGACCTGTGCAGCTGTTTCCATTTTGGTTTACGATATACTAGTGAACATTTTACATTTCTTATCATTCTTTGTCTTTTTTTTACAGATCAGAACAATGCCACAAAAAGCAACTTCTCAGACGTGCAGAGCGTACGACATGAACAAGCTAAGCATTCGGTACTGGTAGCGTGTCCGGCAAAAATCACTGAAAGCAAGTTTCTGAAGTATTTGTCGCAGTATGGAGAGTTGGCCCATCACTTTTTCTTTGACAGTAATGTATGTATTGGTGAAGTTCACTGTAACTTTCTATCTCTATCTATATATATATATATATATATATATATATATATATATATATATATATATATATATATATATATATATATATATATATATAAAACTCAATGTGTATGTATGCATGTATGTTCCAGCATCACGTCCAAACGGTTAAAGATATTAACATGGAACTTGGCACACATGTTACTTATATGTCAACAACAAACATAGGATAGGTGATTTAACCCTTACCCACCCACATTTGCCAGGGTCTGGGTTTTTGTTTAAAGTTCATATATAGAAAAATTGATAAACCTTATTTCTAGCACTGGGGTAATTCGTGTGAGTAATCTGAGGCTCCATCTCCAATAGTAACCAACAAGAAAAGCAATTCACACTTGACAACTAGATGCGTTTTAGTAAAAGCTTTAGTAGTTTAACTTCTTAGTACAAACAAGGAGAAGTCTCCACTTTTTTGGAAGATACAAAAATTACTTCACCCACAGTGCTCACTAATAACGTCAGACAGTCCTGGTTCAGCAACTTCACCCTTCCACGGGCATAGCGGAGCTGATCCTCCTTCCTCTCACGAAGGGGAAGACAGGTGAGTGTTTGGGGGGGGCACTTGAGAAAAGGGGGGTGTGCGAGTGTCACGTGACATATTTAATCATCACGCATCGCAGCTCACGGCAGTCTCGCTTGGGCTATCACAGGGAGAGGATCTCTCCCTGTGATAGCCGAAGCTGCACGGAGCTCTCATGGCAGTCATCCACTTGCCTCCCGCCAGCGCGATCGGTCGACAGCACTATCGGGATCCCTATGCCCGATAGCGCTGTCAACCGCTTGCCTCCCTGCCCGCTGCTCTACTCCCCGTCACCTGTTAACTCTCAGGGAACGGGGAACAGAAAGTAGAGCAGCGGGTGCAGCTAAAGTAGTGCTGCACATTCGCGTGTGCAGCTAAAGCAGCACTACGCAAATAGCATAGGTAGGTAGGTAGATTAGTGTAGGTTGTAATTTAGCATAGTTTATGCACCACAACTCCCAGCATGCCCAGACAGCTTAATGCTGCCCTGCCATGCTGGGAGTTGTATTCTAGGACTACAACTCCCAGCATGCCCAGACAGCTAAAGGCTGCCCAGGCATGCTAGGAGTTGTAGTTTAGCTGAGATTAGACAGCAAAGGGACTACAACTCCCTGCATGCCCAGACAGCTAAGGGCTGCCCAGGCATGCTGGGAGTTGTAGTATTACACAGGCATAAAGTAGTTAGCGTAGTGTTTGCGCGATTTTAGCGTAGTTAGTGTAGCGTTAGCTCAATTTTAGCATAGCTTTAGTTTAGTGTTAGCGCAGTTTTACAGTTTTTAGCGTAGCGTTAGCGCAGTTGTAGCATAGCTTAGTGTTAGCGCAGTTTTAGTGTAATCAGCGTAGTGTTAGCGCAATTTTAGTGTGTTTAGCGTAGTGTTAGCGCAGTTTTAGTGTATTTAGTGTAGCTTAGTGTTAGCACAGTTTTAGTGTATTTAGTGTAGTGTAAGCGTAGTTTAAGCGTAGAGTAACTTAATGTTAACGCAGTTTTAGTGTATTTAGGGTAGTGTAAGTGCAGTTTTAGCGTAGCTTAGTTTTAGCGCAGTTTTAATGTATTTAGTGTCGTGTAGCGTTCGCACAGTTTTAGTGTATTTAGCGTAGCGTATTGTTAGCGTAGTCTTAGAGTAGTGAGCACAGCGTAGTCTTAGAGTAGTTAGCGTAGTGTAGTGTTAGTCCAGTTCTAGCATAGTTGGCGTAGTTGTACACGGGTGTAGTGTAGCTAACTTAGTTTTACAGGCAGATGAAGTGTAGCTTAGAGAGTTTAGCGTGCGGTATAGCTTAGCTTAGTCATAAAGTGAAGGGGCTACAACTCCCAGCATGCCCAGAGAGCCAAAGGCTGTCCAGACAGAATGGAAGTTGTAGTTTTGCAAAAGTAGCAGAGGCAGTTGCGCTCTGCTACATTAATGTAGTATACGGCCACCTGTATAGATGGCTGGATACGGTGATCACAAGGCCACTTACCCACCTCCGTTCCTGCTCCGTCACTGGACTTTTAGCAATGCAGGAAGATGACGGAGCTGGAACTGGGGTGGTAAGTTAGGCTCTCCAGGTACTAACCCATTTTTTTTGTTTTTCACGTGAATGCGGAGGACTACATCGGTGGACTACGACGATGACCTACATTTATTTTTTTCTTTTAATAAAATGGTTAACGAGGGCTGTGGGGGAGTGTTTTTCCTAATAAAAATGTTTTAACTTGTGTGTGCTTTTTTTCTTTGTTATTACTTTCCAGGCTTAGTAGTGGAAGCCGTCTTGTAGACGGAGTCCAGTACTAAGTCGGGGCTTAGTGTTAGCCCCAAAAACAGCCAGCGCTAACCCCCAATTATTAACCCGGTACCCACCGCCACAGGGGTACCTTGAAGAGCCGATACCAACAGGCCTAGAGCGCCAAATATGGCGCTCTTGGGCCTAGGCGGTAACAGGCTGGCCTTATTTAGGTATTTGGCTGAAAATGAAAAGACGGGGAACCACACACGTTTTGTTTTTTAGTAAAAAAAAAAAGTGTGGTTCCCCGTCTTATCATTTTCAGCCAAATGCCAACCAAACAGCAACAGCCTGACGTTACCAGGGTGGGCGAGGACCATCGTTACTGGCCCTCACCAGCCTAAATAACCGCAGCCTGTTACTGCCTAGGCCCAAGAGCGCCATATTTGGCGTTCTGGGCCTGTTGATATCGGCTCTTCCCGGTACCCCTGTGGCGTTGGGTACCGGGGTCATAATTTGGGCTTAGCGCTAGCTGTTTTTGGGGCTAACGCTAAGCCCCGACTTAGGAATGGACTCCGTCTACATGACTGCTTCCACTACTAAGCCTGTAAAGTAATAACAAAGAAAAAAGCACACACAAGTTAAAAATTTTTATTAGGAAAAACACTCCCCCACAGCCCTCGTTAACCATTTTATTAAAATAAAAGATAAAAAATGCAGGTCATCGTCGTAGTCCACCGATTCCGATGTAGTCCTCCGCATTCACGTATCTGAAACGAGAAGAAAAACACAAAAAAAAAATGGGTTATTAACTGGAGAGCCTAACTTACCACCCCCGTTCCAGCTCTGTCATCTTCCTTCGTTGCTAGAAGTCCAGTGACGGAGCAGGAACGGAGGTGGGTAAGTGGCCTTCTGATCACAGTATACAGCCATCTATACAGATAGCTGTATACTGCATTAACATAGCAGAGCGCAACTGCCTCTGATACTTTTGCAAAACTACAACTTTCATCCTGCCCGGACGGCCTTTGGCTGTCTGGGCATGCTGGGAGTTGTAGCCCCTTCACTTTATGGCTAAGCTTCACCCGACGCTAAACTCTCTAAACTACAGTTTATCTTCTGTAAAACTAAGTTAGCTACACTACACCCGTGTACAACTACGCCAACTATGCTAGAACTGGACTAACACTACGCTACGCTAACTACTCTAAGACTACGCTGCACTCACTACTCTTAAGACTACACTAACAATACGCTACGCTAAATACGCTAAAACTGGGCTAACACTACACTAAATACACTAATGCTACACTACGCTAACACTACACTAAAAGTGCGCTAACACTGCACTATGCTAAAAGTACGCTATAACTAAGCTACGCTACAACTGCGCTAACACTACGCTATGCTAAATACGCTACAACTGCGCTAACACTATGCTACACTAAAAACTGTAAAACTGCGCTAACACTAAACTAAAGCTACGCTAAAATTGAGCTAACGCTAACTACACTAAAATTGCGCTAACACTACGCTAACTACTTTATACCTGTGTAAAACTACAACTCCCAGCATGCCTGGGCAGCCTTTAGCTGTCTGGGCATGCTGGGAGTTGTAGTCCTAAACTACAACTCTCAGCATGCCTGGGCAGCCTTTAGCTGTCTGGGCATGCTAGGAGTTGTAGTCCCTTTGCTGTCTAATCTAAGCTAAACTACAACTCCCAGCCTGCCTGGACAGCCATTAGCTGTCTGGGCATGCTGGGAGTTGTTGTCCTAAATTACAACTCCCATGCTGGGAGTTGTGGTGCCTAAACTATGCTAAATTACAACCTACACTAATCTACCTACCTACGCTATTTGCGTAGTGCTGCGCATGCGCAGTACTACTTTAGCTGCGCACGCATGCTCATCACTACTTTAGCTGCGCACGCTGCTCTACTTTCTGTTCCCCGTTCCCTGAGAGTTAACAGGGGACGGGGAGTAGAGCAGCGGGCGGGGAGACAAGCGGTTGACAGTGCTATCGGGCATAGGGATCCCGATAGTGCTGGCGATCGTTCGTGCTGGCGGGTGACAATAAAACAGTAAAAGTATTAGCTTCTGTGGCCATGAGAGCTCCATGCAGCTTCAGGCTATCACAGGGAGAGATCCTTTCCCTGTGATAGCCCAAGTGAGACTGCGGTGAGCTGCGATGCGTGATGATTAAATATGTCACATGACACTCGCTAAAGCCCCCCCCGCAGTAACCAATGGTTGGGGGGCTGGCGTGCGAGTGTCAGCCTATAGAATGTAATGGAGGCGGAGCGCTCAAGCTGAGAAAAGTGCTGAGTCACACATTACATTCTATGGCAGATTGCAATCCATGGCACTGCACCGGACACTTCCAACGTTTCGGAGGTCACGCCCCCTTTCTCAAGTGACCCTATCGTGCACCCATCACCCATTACATAGCCATTCATCTATTGCGAGAGCTTAATTCTGAAATGAGAGATCTCATATTAAAATAGAAGCGAACATATGCTTCTCATTTATAAACATAATATAACATTTCTTAGCAGCAATATTCAACCAGATTCCGGGCTCAGTGAGTTTAACCCCTTAAGGACGCAGGACGTAAATGTACGTCCTGGTGAGGTGGTACTTAACGCACCAGGACGTACATTTACGTCCTAAGCATAACCGCGGGCATCGGAGCGATGCCCGTGTCATGCGCGGCTGATCCCGGCTGCTGATCGCAGCCAGGGACCCGCCGGCAATGGCCGACGCCCGCGATCTCGCGGGCGTCCGCCATTAACCCCTCAGGTGCCGGGATCAATACAGATCCCGGCATCTGCGGCAGTTCGCGATTAAAATGAACGATCGGATCGCCCGCAGCGCTGCTGCGGGGATCCGATCATTCATAACGCCGCACGGAGGTCCCCTCACCTTCCTCCATGCGGCTCCCGGCGTCTCCTGCTCTGGTCTGTGATCGAGCAGACCAGAGCAGAAGATGACCGATTATACTGATCTGTTCTATGTCCTATACATAGAACAGATCAGTATTAGCAATCATGGTATTGCTATGAATAGTCCCCTATGGGGACTATTCAAGTGTAAAAAAAAAAATTTAAAAAAATTTAAAAGTAAAAGTAAAAAAAAAGTGAAAAATCCCCTCCCACAATAAAAAAGTAAAACGTCCGTTTTTTCCTATTTTACCCCCAAAAAGCGTAAAAAAAATTTTTCATAGACATATTTGGTATCGCCGTGTGCGTAAATGTCCGAACTATTAAAATAAAATGTTAATGATCCCGTACGGTGAACGGCGTGAACAAAAAAAAAATAAAAAAGTCCAAAATTCCTACTTTTTTAATACATTTTATTAAAAAAATTATAAAAAATATATTAAAAGTTTTTTTATATGCAAATGTGGTATCAAAAAAAAGTACAGATCATGGCGCAAAAAATGAGCCCCCATACCGCCACTTATACGGAAAAATAAAAAAGTTCGAGGTCATCAAAATAAAGGGATTATAAACGTACTAATTTGGTTAAAAAGTTTGTGATTTTTTTTAAGCGCAACAATAATATAAAAGTGTATAATAATGGGTATCATTTTAATCGTATTGACCCTCAGAATAAAGAACACATGTCATTTTTACCATAAATTGTACGGCGTGAAAACAAAACCTTCCAAAATTAGCAAAATTGCGTTTTTCGTTTTAATTTCCCCACAAAAATAGTGTTTTTTGGTTGCGCCATACATTTTATGATATAATGAGTGATGTCATTACAAAGGACAACTGGTCGCGCAAAAAACAAGCCCTCATACTAGTCTGTGGATGAAAATATAAAAGAGTTATGATTTTTAGTAGGCGAGGAGGAAAAAATGAAAACGTAAAAATTAAATTGTCTGAGTCCTTAAGGCCAAAATGGGCTGAGTCCTTAAGGGGTTAAGGTTTCTATTGTAGAAATCTTCTTTTTATATTCACCTCTGAATCCCCTTCTATCTCTTCAATAACTAACCAGCGTAATTCACTAGCTTGATGGCCAAATTCAACAAAATGTTTTGCTACCCCTGTTTCTCCAAATATATTACCTGTTTCTATCTGATTTTGAATTCCATATTCCGGGATTGCGCAGCGGTGTTCATTAATCCGGCATTTCACATTAATCATAGTCTGCTCTACGTAAACTCGGCCACAAAGACATTTTAACATATACACTACATGTTTGGAATTGCAATTATACCAACCTCTTCTGTTTTAGTCAGATAATTATTTTAAATTATAGCAGTGGAACATGAATAAGTAGGGCGATGTGTATAAAGATCAGGATAAAGCACTCTGCTTCATTTGTATTTGTCAAAAATGTGAAAATTGTCCTGGCAATGAAAGGGTTAAAAGGGTTGTCCAGGTTCAGAAAAATCATGGCTCTTCTCTTCTAAAAACGGCACCACACCTGTCCTCAGGTTGTGTGGGGTATTACAAATCTGCTTCCTTAAAGGAGTACTACGGTGGAAAACTTTTAAATGAACTGGTGCCAGAAAGTTAAACAGATTTGTAAATTACTTCTATTAAAAAAAATCTTTACCCTTCCAGTACCTATTAGCAGCTGTATGCTACAGAGGAAATTCTATTCTTTTTTTCATTTCTTTTTTGTCTTGACCTCAATGCTCTCTGCTGACACCTCTGTCCGTGTCAGGAACTGTCCAGAGCAGCATAGGTTTGCTATGGGGATTTTCTCCTACTCTGGACAGTTCCTGAGATGGGCATCAGGTGTCAGCAGAGAGCACTGTGGACAAGGCAAAGAAGAAATTAAAAAAAGAACAGAATTTCCTCTGTAGCATACAGCTGCTAAAAAGTACTGGAAGGGTAAAGATTTTTTTAATAGAAGTAATTTACAAATCTGTTTAACTTTCTGGCACCAGTTGATTTAAAAAAAAAAAAAAAAAAATCCACGGGAGTACCCCTTTTAACCCCTTAATGACCAAGCCCATTTTCACCTTAAGGACCAGGCCAATTTTATTTTTGCGTTTTTGTTTTTTTCCTCCTCGCCTTCTAAAATCCATAACTCCTTTATATTTCCATCTACAGACCCATATAAGGGCTTGTTGTTTGCGTGACCAATTGTACTTTGTGATGAAACTTCTCATTTTACCACAAAATGTACAGCGAACCCCCAAAAAATTTTTTTTTAGGGAGGAAATTTTCATGAAACCAAAATTTTGCACATTTTGGAGGGGTTCATTTTCACACTGTACAATTTACGGTAAAAATGACGTGTTCTTTATTCTGTGGGTCAATATGATTAAAATGATACCCATGGCTAGATACTTTTATATTTTTGTACCGCTTAAAAAAAAAATCTAAAGCTTTTTGTACAAAATCAGTAATCTAAAATCGCTCTATTTTGACCACCTATAACTTTTTCATTTTTCCGTATATAGGGCGGTATGAGTGCTAATTTTTTGCGCCGTCATCTGTACTTTTTTTTTAGATACCACATTTGCATATATAAAACTTTTTAGATAAGTTTTTTTTTTTATTATTAAAATGTGACAAAAAAGCTGCATTTTTGGACTTTTTTTTTATTTTTTACATTTACGGCATTCACCGTACGGGATAATTAACATATTTTGATAGTACGGACATTTACGCACGCGGCGATACCAAATATGTTTATAAAAAAGAAATTACGCTTTTTGGGGGTAAAATAGGAAAAACTGACAATTTTTCGATTATCCGGCCGCTATGCTGGATGATTGGAACGCCGCGGCAGCGCTGCGGGCGATCCAATCATCCAAACAAAGTACTGCAATGCCGCAGATGCCGTGATCTCTACTGATCACGGCATCTGAGGGGTTAATGACAGACATCCGCGCGATCGCGGATGTTGGCCATTAAGGGCGGATGCTCGCGGTCATACACAGGACGTAAATGTACGTCCTGGTGCGGGAAGTCCTGCCAAACCAGGACGTACATTTACGTCCGTGGTCGTTAAGGGGTTAATGTCTATTGAGCTTAGCTGCAGGACCACACACAACCTGAGAACACATGTGGCACTGCTTCTATCCCTTCAGATGGGGCGATTACAAGGGATCAAAAAAAATAATTATATATATATATATTAGGGATCGACCGATATCGGTTTTTTAGGGCCGATACCGATAATCGGTGCAGGTTAGGGCCGATAGCCGATAACTTATACCGGAATATCGGTATAAGTTAACTTATACCGGAATATCGGTATAAGTTATCGGCTATTTAACCCCCTGCGACACCGCTGCAGATCATTGATTTAAAGCGGGCGCTTTAAATCAATGATCTGCAGTGGCTTTTGCGGGGCCATAGGCCGCCGCCGCCACCACCCGCTTCTCTCCCCTTACCTGCCAGGGTGCTCCGGGCCATCCATCCTTCCTGTAGCGTCCGGTGGCGTTCCGGGTGGAGGGTGGTCCGGTCCGGGCTGTCCTTCTTCTCCGGCGGTCTTCTTCTCCACTCCGGGCAGGCTCCGGCCTAGTACGCTGCATAGACGCCGCTGCGCAGTGATGCCCGTGCGCAGCGACGCACCTGACGTCACGGCGTAGCGGCGTCTATGCAGCGTACTAGGCCGGAGCCTGCCCGGAGTGGAGAAGAAGACCGTGGGAGAAGGACAGCCCGGACCGGACCACCCGGAACGCCCCCGGACGCTACAGGAAAGATGGATGGATGGCCCGGACCACCCCCATTACGGGTAAGTTTAATTTTTTTATTGACTTGGAGGGTGGGGGAGGGGCCCGGCCGGTATAGCGGTATGGGAAAAAATCCATACCGGTATACGGCCTAGCATCACGGTGGGGGGTGCGGCGGGTCGAGGGGGTGGCGGTCGCGGTGCGGTGGGGGCGGTGCGGGGGGCGGGGCATTATCGGCTTATCGGCAAGATAATTGCCGATACCGATAATGCCCAAAGTCGTGATTATCGGCCGATAATATCGGCCATACCGATAATCGGTCGATCCCTAATATATATCTATATATTATGGAAAGATGTCACAGCACTCTCCAAAATAGTGAAAAAATCCAAAAAGATTTATTTGCTCAATTCAGCGGATCGGATCTAGGGACACTGGCACATACACATATATAAATGTATGTGTATCTCTAGATCATAATTCTCATGCTTGTGTGTGTGTGTGTGTGTGTGTATTTTTTTTCTCATGAAAAGTGCATTACTGTACAAAATGAAAACTTAAATTAAAAAAAAGTACATATTAGTTATTACTGCTGTTGTGCATAGTGGACGATGAGAAAATTTTAATAATGTTGGCAGAATTGTTCAGAGAGAAGATCTTCAGAATAGATACTTTTGCCTTTCTATCTTGTGACTTTCCATGCCTGTGACTGTTCTATTATAGGTCTCACTGTTTCCACTCAATGTTCCCGCTCTGTTTTCTTCTAGGGAACTCATGCAGTTGTGGAGTTTGTGGATCTCCAGAGTATAGAATCCCTCCTATCGGGAACTAGAATCCCCAACGATGAGGACGTTTTTGTCGTACCGTATAAATCTAGATATATCAAAGTGAAGACTACAGAAGTGGGTCAGCAGTTTCCCAAGTGCTCTCCTCAGTCCAGTATCCCCACAAACAGTCTGATTGACAAGTTATGCAGAGCAGAGAATGTAAGTTATACACTGGATCCTTATTCTACGTTCAGTAGACAATGCATTACATGTCCAGGGGTTACTCACCCATCCGATCCAGCAGTGAGCCCTGTACCCCAGTTGCCTATAGCAAAAACAATTAGATTCCATTTTTCAAAGGCCTTTTTGAAAATGTAAGAACCAATGTGATTGGTTCCTATGTACAACTGCTATTTGCACAAGGTTTGGTAAATCTCTCCATTTATTATTTATGTTTTACACACGGTTTTCAAGGTTTTTGTTAACATTTGGTGAATGGAAATAAAGAACCTGTTCTGACCTTGTCATGCCTACCCAACTACAAGCTTTAAGTCACTCTCTTGTAGTGTTGATCAATGTTATATCAAACTGTGATACATTGTTGAAACCTACAACTGAGTATAAGGATAGGTCCACACTGCGTTAGGGCTTCCATCATATGTGTCTGTCGGAATTCAGCCATAAGCGGAATGCTGATGTATACTGTAACGGAGAGCAGTGGATACCATTAATTTTTTATAACCTGAACAGATTCACCTAATGACTCCTCTCAGGCCATATACACATTATTTCAGCGGCCTGGATCATGCAGCAGACCGTGCTTTTTGGTCAGCTGAAAAAAGTGCATACAGCCTGAACGGTGAGTCTATTTGGCCATTGGATACACTGCCCTACGTTATATATAGGTTTAGTATAGGTGGATGCCTCATTTTCGAGGGGTCTCCCTTCTGGTCCAGACCGGCAGAAGACTAAAATTAGGAAGTGCTATCTGGCCAAAGGCAGTGAATAGAACTCGCTCTGCCTGTGAATGAAACAGGGAGAGCAAGTGCTATTCACTGCCTATGGCCAGATAACCCTTCCTTCCTTCCAAGCGTTTGGTCTCCTGCCAGGTGACCAAAGTCTGTGCTTTTGAGCTGACAGAATGCCAATTTAAAGCAACCAGAAATGATCACCAATATATGTTCTGTGTCACTATGAATTGTTTTCCACTTTCTGTTACACACTAAATGATTATCGCATCGATCCTATATGTGGATAGGGTTAGATTGCTACTTAAAGGGTAACTCTCATTAAAACTAATTTTTGCTATTGCACTCCTTATGGTAAATGGTAAAATATTTCTAATATACTTTGTTAAAAAAATAAAGTTTTCTATGTTTTATTTGTGCTTAAAATGCTTGAGCACATTTTCCCCCAACTCATACACAGACTTTGGACCAAAGTCCAAACACAGGAAGTGCCGCCTGGAGTGCTGAGGGGGGCATGTCCAGCCTCATCCAATCATAGCTCCTCTCACACATAACTGCCATATGCTGTTGGTTGGACACCCCCCCCCCCCCCTCCCCCCCCGTCAGCACTCCAGGCAGCACTTCCCGTGTTTGGACTTTGGTCCAAAGTCTGTGTATAAGTTGGCGGAAAATGTGCTCTTGAGCTTTTTTTTTAAGACCTTTTTTGTAATATGGTTGTTTTAAATTTTGGGGAATATTTAATAAAGAAAACAGCTCCTGGAAATCCCACCTCTAGGGGTCCCCATACCTACTGAGACACTAACCAGTCCTGCATCAGCTTGTCCATGAGTCATGGACAAGAGATGACTCATGGACAAGGCTGTATGAGCAGACACACCAATCACCTCCCACCACCAGAAGGAGGGACACGTCCCCTTCCCTGAGAGGATTTCCTAAACTGTGAGCTAATGAAAATAGGGATTATTATAATAAATATAGGTGATAGAGGCATAAAAATGATGGTCAGGATTAGGTACTGAGGATTAACATATTTTATTTTTTTTATTTTTTATGGGATCTGACAGTTACTCTTTAAGTGAAAAAATTATTTTCACCTTTTGGCTATTTATAGGGGTAAGGGTTTGTTCACATTATTATTCTCCCCTCCGTGACACATATACGTTAACATTCTGTACAAATACATGGGCCCTATTGGCTTTTATGGCCTGTACATAATCAACTAGTAAATACATTCAGGTCATTTCTTGCACATATTTCTGTGTTCACTCGGACTCAGAAGAGTAGCCCACTGGGTCATCCTGACTGTCCCCCCAGTACTTATGTACTAATTTCTTCACATTTTCTTTTTATCCAGATAGAAGACCAGGCACATCTGCTCCTGGATGAACTGCAGTTAACAGAGGAAAGCATCAGACTCCGCTACTTGGTCGGCTCCTTAATAAGTGACATCGCCACTGCCTACTTCCCAGAAGCCAGTGTGCACCTCTATGGATCTAGTGTTAATTGTTTTGGAAAAATGGGCTGTGATTTGGACTTGTTTTTAAATTTGGACAATATAAAAGGATATAAATCTGGAAAGGTAAGACTCTGTTCGATGTCTTAAAGGGGTACTCCGGTGAAAACCTTTTTTCTTTTAAATCAACTGGTGGCAGAAAGTTAAACATATTTGTAAATTAAACATTTGAGAGAGCATGTAAAATAAGCGGCACTCACCACAGACAGCTAGCGACAACTTCTTTATTTCTTAGGCGTGCAGTTAAAACATACAGGTGCAGGGAGACAGGGACGCCGGGGAATCCGGCTGGTCACAGCCGTATCGTGCTTCCGCACTTCGTCAGACCATCTCATCCACTGGGAGCTCACCAGGTAAATACCTGCCGGGCTCCACCCATGGGCGGTCATTTCTGTTACATAGAAGTGCAAGTGCAAAAATACAAAAACGTAGAAAACGTATAAAAACATTTAAAAACAGAAACTTAGCCGAGATTCGTACTCCTGTAACAAAGACAGGATTAAAGAAATATACTTAGATCAAGTTTATCGTTCAAGCCTAGGTCTCCTTGTGCGTTCGTGCGCATTATCCATCGGGCCTCGGCTTGAACTAACAACCTGCGCCTGTCTGAACCGTCTGTACTATCAGTTCTTTCAATCCCAAAGAATTTTAATGATTTTGGGTCCCCTGCATGCATATTAATTACATGATCGAACACTCTTGGTGATCCTTTCCTCGATTTAATCGAGTATAGGTGTTCCCGAAATCTGTGGTGCATTGGTCTGGTAGTGCTGCCGACGTAAAATGGGCCGCAATCGCACACCAGGCCATACACCACAAATTTCGTCTTGCAACAAAAGAGATCCCTGCCCTTAATATCCACACCTCCAATTGTAATAACTTTTTCACAAATCAAAGAAGGACACCATTTGCATGCTCCACACCTGTAATTTCCTTTTGGGCTGCTAGATTGTAACCAATTTGGATTAGATTTACTGGAGGAAAATTTACTTTTTGTAAGGACATCCCCCAAATTTTTGGCCCGTTTAAATGTAACTAAGGGCATTTCTTCACTAAAGTTGGATAGGACAGAGTCTTTTTGAATCAAATACCAGTGTTTTGATACAGCCTTTTTGATAGCTGCACTCATTGGACTGAATCTAAATGAGAAGAAGCGTTCCCATCTCTCTCTTCTCGATCCAGGTCCATGCAACAGCATATTCCTATTTTGGCTTGATGCCCTTTTTAAAGCTGTATCCAAAACTGGTTTGGGGTACCCCCTGTCCTCCAACCTAGTGAGTAAATCTTTTGCTTGAACTTTAAAATTTTCTTCAGAACTATTAATTCTTTTTAATCTAAGTAGCTGCCCATAAGGAATGGCTGATTTTGTGTGGGCTGGGTGGTAACTAGAATAATGTAACAATGAGTTACCAGCTGTTATTTTTCTGAAACCAGACGTGGATAAACCCTCATCATTTAAGGTTACCAATACGTCTAAAAATTCAAGTTGGATAGAACTAGTTTTAAAGGTGAAACTAAGGTTCATATCATTGACAATATTCAGAAACTGGACGAAATTCTCAATCATCTGTGGAACTTGACCACATAACAAAGATATCGTCCACAAAGCGGACGTATCCCTTTATGTGGTTTAGAAAAGGATTAATTTCCGAGAAGACAAAGGTCTTCTCGAAGCATGCCACAAACAGATTGGCGAGGGTGCAGGCCACCGGAGTGCCCATGTCCGCCCCGCCAATCTGTCTGTACCATACGTCATCAAACAAAAAAGTGTTGTTTTCTAACACAAAGAGTAAAGCATCACAAATAAAGTCGATGCACTGACTACTTTTACTGTATTTACTCAATAATTTCCTAATCCACTGTACACTCAAATTCTGGGGAATATTAGTGTATAGGGATTCAATATCAATAGAGGCTAAGATACACCCTCTTTGCCAACTCATATTATTAAGGACAGATAGAAACTCATTAGTATCTTTAACTAAAGCAGGAACGTCTTTTAAGAGAGGTCTCAACAGATAATCTACATATTTTGATTAGAGCTCGGTAATGGACCCCACCCCGGACACTATTGGGCGTCCGGGGGGGGCCCAAGTCCTTATGCACTTTTGGTAGGAAGTACCAACACGGGTACCTAGGGTAAGGGGGAATTAGTTTTTCAGCTGTCTTCTTTGAAAGAACCTTATTGTCTACTGTAATTTAGATGTAATTTTTGGGGTAGGGTTAGAGGAAAGCTTTTCGTAATTTTTAACATCCCGTAACTGATGTAATGATTCTTTAATATAGTACTCTTCCGTCATTAAGACGATGTTTCCCCCCTTATCTGCTTTCTTAAATACAACTCCCTTTTAGGGAGCGCAACCAAGAAAGCGCTTCTTGTTCGTTTTTATTAAGGGGGGAAATGTCTATGGGGTATTTTAAAGCCCTTATCTCTTCTATTACTTTCATTTGAAATAGGTCTAAATTGCTTCCAGGCGATATAGGAGGACAAAAATTTGATTGTACCCCGCCAGTAAATGGAGGGGTAATCGTGCCCTGCCCTGTGTTCCAGTCAAGGTTACCCCCCCCCAATAACTCAGCGAGGTCACGGAGACATTGCTGCTCCGCGTCCCCCGCTTCATCAAAGGGGGAGAACCCCAACGGTCCCACAAAGGCTGGGATTTCAACTTCTGTCTTATTTTCGTCACACACTTTGTTAGAAAAGAATTTTTTAAAATTTAACCTCCTAATAGCCTTAAAAAGGTCTATCTCAAATTCTACCATATCGAATTGTTCTGGAAAACAAAAGTGAAGACCTTTGGACAAAACAGAAATAGCTGCCTCGCTTGTATTTTTGCACTTGCACTTATATGTAACAGAAATGACCGCCCATGGGTGGAGCCCGGCAGGTATTTACCTGGTGAGCTCCCAGTGGATGAGATGGTCTGACGAAGTGCGGAAGCACGATACGGCTGTGACCAGTCAGCCGGATTCCCCGGCGTCCTTGTCTCCCTGCACCTGCATGTTTTAACTGCACGCCTAAGAAATAAAGAAGTTGTTGCTAGCTGTCTGTGGTGAGTGCCGCTTATTTTCCATGCTCTCTCAAATGTTTGACTCATGACTCTGTCCTGGCTGAGCACCCCACAAGCAGCGACACACATACACACCTGTTCCACTAAGAGCAAACATCAGGCTGCACGGTTGGCTGTGCCGAACGCTGTTTCTCACTACAAGCATATTTGTAAATTCTATTAAAAAATCTTAATCCCTCCAGTACTTATTAGCTGCTGAATGCTACAGAGGAAATTCTTTTCTTTTTGGAACACTGATGACATCACGAACACAGTGCTCTCTGCTGACATCTCTGTCCATTTTAGCAACCATGCATAGCAGAGGGCAGCAAGGGCAAGGGCAGCATGGTAGCTCAGTGGTTAGCACTGCTGCCTTACAGTGCTGGGGACTTGGGTTCAAATCCCACTAAGGACAACAATAAATAAAGCGTTGTTATTATTATAATAATGTCAGCAGAGAGAACTGTGCTCGTGATGTCATCAGAGAGCATTCCAAAAAGAAAAGAATTTCCTCTGTAGTATTCAGCAGCTAATAAGTACAGGAAGGATTAAGATTTTTTAATAGAAGTAATTTACAAATATGTTTAACTTTCTGCCACCAGTTGATTTAAAAGAAAAAAGGTTTTCACCGGAGTCCCCCTTTAAAGGGGTATTCCCATCTAAAGAAGTTATCAATTATCCACAGCATAGAGAGTAACAAGCTGTCACTCCCAGTGATCCTAAGACCAGGGACAAAATTATCCCTGGAATAAATGGTCTATTCATTCTCTGTGGGACCACCAAACATAGCACCATTAATTCCAGGGACAATTTTTGGGATTGATGGGAAACCCATCACTTGGACCCCTACTGATCAGCTTTTAATCCCCTATCCTGTGGATCGGCGATAACTTATTCCGATGAGAATACGCCTTTAACCCCTTAACTCCTTTAGACTATAGGATGAGTGCATACATATTCACGCAACTGGACGTATGCATATGTTATGCATTCTTGCTGCACTCAAGGACAAAAGTTCCTTTAGCTCTTCTGGACACAGCGAAGGTGAATGAGGCTTTAGAGGGGCTCCAACCCCAAAATAAAAAATGACAACTGTCACTTGGAAAAATCAGCGGCGGTCTGGGTGTTCAGACCTCCACCGATCAGGAGCATGAGCCCTTGAGGTCTAGACACTCAGGTCACCACACCTGACCTAAGTGTGTGTGTGTATCTGGTATTGCAGCTCTGTTCTTTTTTGAAGTTAAAATACCAAATACAACCTGAGGACAGGTGCGGTGCTGTTTTTGGAAGAAGTTAGCCCTGTTTTTCTATTTCTGGATAACCCCTTTGAGACTTAATTCCTTGGTTTGACTTGTTTTGAGCCAGCGTGGCTTAGTCGTGGGAACCAGGACAATGAAAGTAAAACACTTAGGAGTGTAGGCGTTAGTATATGATGAAGTTGTTGTTATACACAGATGATTATTTCTTTTTACCATAGGCTTATATTTTGTGATTTATGTTTCCACAGACTACAAGCGCTTACACTGCAGAGTTCTGGATGAGGCGGGTTTCCTCGGGTAGAACGGCACAACAAAAGATCCTGTCCGTGATTGGTGAATCTATAGACACTTTCGGCCCTGGATGTAATGAAGTGATAAAAATTTTGAATGCCCGCTGTCCTCTAGTACGGTTCAGTCATCAGCCCTCAGGCCTCCAGTGTGACCTTACAGCCGACAATCAGTAAATACACATATACTTTCTATTTATACCTACTTTATTATTAGTGGTAGAGCAGTTTTGTTGTCTATTTTGAGAAAAATGTTGCACCTTTTCTCATGATGTAGCTGGAAGTTTTTTTTTGTTAAGTGGTTGAATGATTTTCATGATTTGCATTGGTAATGTATTTATGATTGAGTCTCAGATAACTGCGCAAAGCATGAAATTTGTGCAAACGTACAGCAGCCCAGGCTTACAAAACTTCCTGTGGACAGCATTTTAAAAAAAAATAATTTTGCGCAATAGGAGAACCTGAAATAGGGGAAAGTGTTATTTAAAGGAAAATTGTCAGCCTGTTCACCCACACTAAACCCAATACCCTGGTTATAATGTGGATGAACAGGAGTCTGAGTGGTCACTTACTTAAATATGTCCAGTAGGTCCTAATGAATGAGGAGTGGTCCTTGGGGAGGGCTGCTCCAGCATTTCCCAGGGCAAGAAAAGGTGGATGATATCCGCGGCGCCTTGAGGGTAAGTGGCAATGAAACAAGTGTCCTAATTGATAGACTATTTGTTTATTCAAATAACAAAAACCATAAAAACAGATTTGTTTAAAAGGATTAAAATAGAGTGGGAGCAACGCGTTTCGCAGGGTGACCCCCGCTCCGTCAGGCTGATGTGATCTAGTTCATTGTTTGCTGTACTTATAGGAGAGTTCATTTGAAATTTCCCGGGTTGGAAAGTCACTGACGTCATTTTTCTGAGAGAGGTCCTGAGATATGTCCCACAGAAGATCCTCTGCTGAATTTAGTAAATTGCACGCAGGGGGCGGGGCTTCGCCAGGTCAATTTACATATCAATTGTCTGTGACTCCACATCATAGTGAAGTGGAGTCGCAGACAATGAATATGTAAATTGAGCCGGTGAAGCCCCGTCCCTGGGCATGATTAATTGACATATCTCAGGACCTACTGGACATTTTTAAGTAACCCCTTGTTGGACTCCTGTTCACCCACACTATAACCCAATGTTTTAAATTTGGTGTATGTACACATTGCCATTGCACTCAAAAAAAGAGCAGAAAAGTGGATAAATGTTTACGCGGCACCATTCCCTCCTCGTGTGGACATATCAGGTCTCATTCAAAGGCGCTCAGTGAATTCCCAGTACAGGGGATATCTTTATGGGAGATATGAGAATAGTTTTAGTGAATATGTGCATTGCCATAGAAATAACAATTCTGGAACATATCTACTTAAATTTCTGTGTTGTTTCTCTATTATTTCTCCTAGAAGTATATAAATTACTACACAGACTGAGGCTATTTTTACATTACAATATTCTGATCAGTATTTATAAGCCAAAACCAGGGGTGGAGCCAAAGGGCTGAAGAGATGCAAACTTTCCCATTTTACAAGTGTTTTCCAAACAGTGTGTCTCCAGCTGTTGCAAAACTATAACTTCCATCATGCTGGGAGTTGTAGTTTTGGAACAGATGGAGGCAGCCTTGTTAGGAAACTCAGCATTATACTTTTCGGGTACGTTCACACATACAGAATCTGCTGTAAATTTAAGCTCTGTTCATCTATATTCAATTTACCACATGAAATCTGCAGATTCCCACTATAGAATTTACGAGAGAAGAAAATCTACTCAAAACTTCCAATGCAGCAGCCTCCCATTCTTTCAATGGGATTCTGCTGCTCCATGCACACTGTCCATTCTGAAAGAATGTCCATTCTTTCAGTAAAATCCGCTCAGATATGCATTGCTGTCAGGTGTCCTAGCGCTGTCGGCACCTGCTGTGCATGGAATGTCCACCCACAGTTGACTTCTTTTTTACTTTGTAGCAAAATACTCAGCATAATGTGTGCGTTTGGACGAACTCTTAGGGCTTATTCACTTCTTTGCCGAATTTCCGAGCGGAGAAATTCAGATGCAGCAGTGTCGCCAGGATTAGACATAGAAACATAGAATGTGTCGGCAGATAAGAACCATTTGGCCCATCTAGTCTGGCCAATAATCTGAATCCTATCAATAGTCTTTGGCCCTATCTTATATGAAGGATAGCCTTATGCCTATCCCATGCATGTTTAAACTCCTTCACTGTATTTGCAGTGACCACTTCTGTGGGAAGGCTTTTCCATGCATCCACTACTCTCTCAGTAAAGTAATACTTCCTGATATTACTGCATACACCTTTGCCCCTCTAATTTAAAATAAAAAATTTTGCTAGTTTTTCTTCTCTTAAATCTCCTCCTTTACCGTGTTTGATTCTTTTTATGTATTTAAAAGTCTCTATCATATCCCCTCTGTCTCTTTTCTTCTATACATATTAAGGTCCTTTTTAACTCTTCCTTGGTAAGTTTTTTTTTTTGTTCTGCAATCCATGTACTAGTTTAGTATCTTCTTTGAACTCTCTCTAGAGTATCTATATCCTTCTGGAGATACGGCCTCCAGTACTGTGCGCAATACTCCACGTGAGGCCTCTCAAGTGTCCTGTACAGCGGCATGAGCACTTCTCTCTTTCTACTGCTTATACCTCTCCCTATACATCAAAGCATTCTGCTAGCTTTTCCTGCTGCTCTATTACATTGTCTTCCTACCTTTAAGTCTTCTGAAATAATTACTCCTAAATCCCTTTCCTCAGATACTGAGGTCAGGACTGTGTCAAATATTCTATATTCTGCCCGAGGGTCTTTACCCCCCCCCAGGTACATTATCTTGCACTTATCCACATTAAATTTCAGTTGCCAGAGTTCTGACCATTCTAGTTTCCCTAAATCCTTTTCCATTTGGCGTATCCCTCCAGGAACATCAACCTTTTTACATATCTTTGTGTCATCAGCAAAAAGACACACCTAACCATCAGGACCTTTTTCAATATCACTAATCCCTGAGGTATCCCACTGGTGACAAGACCTTGCTCTGAATATACTCCATTGACTAAAACCCTCTGTTGTCTGTCACTCAGCCACTGCCTAATCCACTCAACAATGTGGGAGTCCAAGCTCAATGACTGTAGTTTATTGATAAGTCTTCTATGTGGGACAGTGTCAAAAGCCTTACTAAAATCTAAATATGCGATGTCTACTGCCCCTCCGCCATCTATTATTTTAGTCACCCAGTCAAAAAAAATCAATAAGATTTGTTTGACAGAATCTCCCTGAAGTAAGCCCATGTTGTTTTTCATCTTGCAAACCATGGGATTTTAGATGTTCCACAATCCTATCCCACTATTGATTTCAGACTTACTGGCCTATAGTTGCCTGATTCCTCTCTACTACCTTTTTTGTG
Source organism: Hyla sarda (assembly GCF_029499605.1). Classification (NCBI taxonomy): domain Eukaryota; kingdom Metazoa; phylum Chordata; class Amphibia; order Anura; family Hylidae; genus Hyla; species Hyla sarda. Next base: position 44,436,055 of record NC_079193.1, read on the forward strand.
AATAGGCATGACATTTGCTAATTTCCAATCTTCTGGGAAAACTTCTGTTACCAGTGATTTGTTAAATAAATCTGTTAACGGTTTTGCTAGCTCACCACTAAGCTCTTTTAATAATTTTGGGTGTATCCCATCAGGCCCCTGTGACTTATTTGTCTTCACTTTAGACATCAAACGTAGAAGGTCTTCCTCTGTAAAGACACATGCATCAAACAATTCACTAGTCTTCCTCCCTAATGGAGGTTATTTTCCTTCTTTTTCTTCTGTAAAAAGTGAACAGAAGTCATCATTAAGGCAGTCGGCTAGCCCTTTATTGTCTTCTACAAACCTTCCTTCCTTTGTTTTTAATTTAGTTATTCCTTGTTTTAATTTCCTTATTTCATTTATATATCTGAAGAATGTCTTATCCCTTTTTTCACAGACTGAGAGTTTTTCTTCTGCGCTTTAGAAGTTCTTATAACTTGCTTGGCCTCTTTCTGACTAGTCTTGTAGATTTCCCTATTGTCATTGCTCTAAGTTGTTTTATAATTACTAAATGCTAGCTTTTTGTTTTTTATGATTTTGGCCACTTCTGCTGATTACTACAGTGGTCTCTTCCTTTTTCTGCTTTTACTGACAAGTCTAATGCAATTTTCATTTCCCTTCAATAATGTGTCTTTTAAGTAGTCCCATTTCTCCTGGACTCCATGTAATCCGTTCCAGTCTGATAGGGACTCATTTATGACTAATCTCATTTTTGAAAAGTCTGTTTTTCTAAAATCTAAAACTTTCATTTTTGTGTGGTGTGACTCCTTCACTGTTCTTATATTAAACCACACTGACTGGTGATCACTAGATCCCAAGCTTTCGCCTACAATAACATCATATACCAAATCCCCATTTGTCAATACCAAATCCAAAATGACCTCCCTCCGGGTTGGCTCCTCAACCACTTGTGGTAGAGGTAATCCCAGTAGGGAATTTAGCTATTTTGGTTTTCCAGTTCATATCCGGAAGATTGAAGTCTCCCATAATGATAACTTCTCCTTTCATTGTCATTTTAGCTATTTCTTCAACTAGTTAATCATCTAATTCTTTAACTTGGCCAGTTGGTCTATATATCACACCTACACGAGTTACTGCATGATTACCAAACTGCAACGTAACCTAAACTGACTGTTTGCCTCACTAACTTGTATTAGGTTAGATTTTATGTTCTCTTTCACATACAGGGCCACTCCTCCTCCTTTCTTGCCTTCTCTTTCTCTTCTATATAAAGCGTACCCTGGTATGGTTATGTCCCAGTCATTACTTTCATTAAACCATGTCCCAGTAACAACCACGAAATCTACATTCTCAGATGCCATTATTGAGCCAAGTTAATTGATTTTATTACCTAAACTGCAAACATTTGTAGACAGGACTCTGAGCTTGTCATTTCTTAACCTCTGTGCTACTGTACTTCCTAGTTTAAATACTCCTTAGCAAATTTGTGGAATTGATCACTGAGTACATTTGTTCCTTTTGAGAGAAAGATGCAAACCTTATTTTTTGTACAGTTCCTTTATTTTCCAAGTAAAGCTATCATGAGACACACAGCCAAATCCTTGCACTTGACACCATTTGCTAAGCCATAAGTTGATCTCCTTAATGCGCCTCTGACTATCATTCTGAATGTTATGCACAGGCAGAACTTCAGAAAATGAAACAGTGGATGCAAAATCCTGTACATCATTACAAAGTGTGATAAAAGATTCCAGGTCATTTGTCCCTAGATGAACAAGAACATCCATGTCCCCTTCCTGCTTTGCTTGCTTAACAATATTAATAATACGTCTATCTCTTCTAGCAGTAGCACCCAAGAAACCTCTCACAAAACCATTTTCTTTAAGCTCCACACTTCTTATGATTGAATAACCCAGCAACAGCTGCTTCCTTTCAGACTTAACTTTATCTTTTTTGTCCTTGGCAGTCTTGCATACAATAGACATAGGAGTCGATGGTTCCACACCCTCTGTGCTTAAGCCAATATCCATGTTGCCCTTACATTCTGAGAGTGCTGCAAATGAATTATGGAAAACCACAGACTGTGGGACATGACATGCGCATTTCCGAGCGGACTCTGCCAAAAAGTATGAACATCTATGGTTTGCAGAATTTATATGGCAGAAATTCTGCCATGTGAATTGGTCAGCGTAAATCCCATTTTGCACAATTTTAACTTCGTGAAACAGATGTTCCGAGCTGAATCTTTAAGCTGGCTTCCACCCAGAAATACAGGTGATACTTGAAAAATTGGAATATCGTGCAAAAATTCATTTATTTCAGTAATGCAAATTAAAAGTTGAAACTAATATATGAGAGAGACTCATTACATGCAAAGCAAGATAGTTCAAACCGTGATTTGTCATAATTGTGATGATTATGGCTTGCAGCTCATGAAAACACCAAATACACAATCTCAGAAAAGTAGAATATTACATGGAATTAAGAAAACGAGGATTGTACATAGAACTATATCGGACCTCTGAAAAGTATAAGCATACATATGTACTCAGTACTTGGTTTGGGCTCCTTATGCAGAAATTACTGCCTCAATGCAGCGTGGCATGGAAGCCATCAGCCTGTGGCACTGCTGAGGGGTTAGGGAAGACCACGATGCTTCAGTAGTGGCCTTCGGCTCTTCTGCATTGTTTGGTCACAGGTCTCTAATCTTTCTTTTGGCCATGCCCCATAGATTCTCTATGGGGTTCAGGTCAGGCCAGTTTGCTGGCCAATCAATGGTCCCATGGTCATTGAACCAGGTTTTGGTGCTTTTGGCAGTGTGGGCAGGGGCCAAGTCCTGCTGGAAAATGAAGTCAACATCCCCATAAAGCTTGTCTGTGGAAGGAAGCATGAAGGGCTCCAAAATCTCCTGGTAGACAGATGCGTTTACCCTGGACTTAAAGAAGCACAGTGGACCAACACCAGCAGATTGGAAACTTCACACTGGACTTCAAGCATCTTGCAGCGTGTGCCTCTCCATTCTTCCTCCATATTCTGGGTCCTTGGTTTCCAAATGAGATACAAAACCTGCTCTCATCAGAAAAGAGGACTTTGGACCACTGAGCCACAGACCAGGTCTGTTTTTCTTTCGCCCAGGTAAGAGGAATATGACATTTGAAGCCCATGTCCAGGACCCGTCTGTGTGTGGTGGCTCTTGATGCACACTTCTGAATGGCCTTTTCTTGGCAATTCTCTCTAGGCTGCAGTCATCCCTGCTGCTTGTGCACCTTTTTTCTTTCACACTTTTCCATTCCACATAACTTTTAATGTTAAGTGGCTTTGATACAGCACTTTGGGAACATCCTACTTTGTTTGCACTTACCTTTTGAGGTTTCCCTCCTTATGGAGGGTGTTAGTGATGGTTTTCTGCACCCCTGTCAGGTCAGCAGTCTTTCCCATGATTGTGATTGCTACTGAACCAGACTGAGACCATTTAAAGGCTCAGGAACCCTTTACATGGGTTATGGCTTAAGTAGTAGGACACTTTGAGCTTGGAATATTGCACCTTTTCACTCTATTCTAATTTTCTGAGGTTGTGGATTTGGGGTTTCCATGATCTGTAAACCATAATCATCACAATTATGACAAATGACGGCTTGAACTGTCTGGCTTTGCATGTAATGAGTCTCTCTCATATATTAATAAACGAAACAAAAAAAGGACAGACAATCGGTGCCTCGTGTATTACCCCTAGATATATGTGGGAGGTGTAGGGTGTTGGGGATGTCCCCACGGGGCTTATAGATGGCCGCTCACCTCAATGTGGAAATAAAAGGCATGTAACCCCTATGTAGAGGGGTACCAGAAGTGGTGCATCGATGCTCAGCCAGTGGGTAGCAGGAATCGACCAGGTCGTCCTGTGGATATGATAAAGAGGAGTAAAAAGGAACCCTTGAGTACCGGCGCTACGACTTTTAGAGCATGGAGACAATAACATCCAGGTGGAGGTAAAAGATCCTAGGCAGGACCTTTTATTAAACAAGAATGATAAAATAATTTTAAAAAGTGGATTACGCGTTTCGGGAGGAACCCTCCCTTCCTCAGATCAGGATCCCTGATCTGAGGAAGGGAGGGTTCCTCCCGAAACGCGTAATTCAGTTTTTTTTTTTTTATCATTCTTGTTTAATAAACGATCCTGCCTAGGATCTTTTACGTCCACCTGGACGTTATTGTCTCCATGCTCTCAGTCGCAGCACCGGTACTCAAGGGTTCCTTTTTACTCCTCTTCATCTCTCATATATTAGGTTCACTTTTTAGGTTGCATTACTGAAATAAATGGACTTTTGCACGATATTCAAATTTTCTTTTAAAACACCTGCACTGTTGGGTAAATGAGCCCTTAAGGTCCATATTTTGCTACCCATTGAAGTCCATTACGGGCCGACATTCCATGCACAGCATGTGTCGACGGCTCTAGGACCGCTCTGACATGCACCACCACCATTGAAGTCAGTGCATATCCAAGGGGGTTTCGGACTTCTTTCAGAGGAGTCCGGAATTATTTTCCATGGAGGAATTTTTAGTTGGTAAGTCATTAATAAAATAAGCAGCTGAAAATCCGAAACAAAATTTGCATGTGTGAACGTACCCTAAGAAGAGATTTATCAAAACCTGTCCAGAGGAAAAGTTTGAGTTGCCCATAGCAACCAATCGGATCGATTCTTTTATTTTTCAGAGGCCTTTTAAAACATGAAAGAAGCGATCTGATTGGTTGCTATGGGCCACTTCGCAACTTTTCCTCTGGACAGGTTTTGCTAAATCTCCCCCTAAATGTGTAGGGTCTAGACCTGTTGGATGTGAATTTGGCCTTATCAGCATTGATCGAACAGTATCAGGCTTTGTATGGACAAGCCAGGGGGGAATGGTAACATTCAGACATCCAGTTGTTAGTTTATTCATACATTACCAGGAGGAACAACAGCACACCAAAGAACATGCTCTGGGGCCTGATCTCTGCTATGTTACCCCTTAGATGCCAAGGCATTTGACACGCTACAACATAATCACAGGTTCACATGGGTTTTCATTAGGGATCGACCGATTATCGGTAAGGCCGATATTATCGGCCGATAATCACGATTTTGGGCATTATCGGTAATTACCTTGCCGATAAGCCGATAATGCACTGCCCCCACCGCACCGCGACCGTCCACCCCACCGCGTCGCACCCCCCACCGTAGTGCTGGGCGGTATACCAGTATGGATTTTTGCCCATACCGCTATACCGGTCGGGCCCCTCCCCCACCCTCCGAGTCAATAAAAAAAATTTAACTTACCCGTAATAGGGGTGGTCCGGGCCATCCATCCATCCATCCTTCCTTCCTGTAGTGTCCGGCGGCATTCCGGGTGGAGGGTGAACCTGTCCGGGCTGTCCTTCTCCGGGGGTCATCTTCTCCACTCCGGGCAGGCTCCGGCCTAGTACGCTGCATAGACGCCGTGACGTCAGGTGCGTCGCTGCGCACGGGCGTCACTGTACAGCGGCGTCTATGCAGCGTACTAGGCCGGAGCCTGGCCGGAGTGGAGAAGAGGACCCCCGGAGAAGGACAGCCCGGACCGGTTCACCCTCCACCCGGAATGCCGTCGGACACTACAGGAAGGAAGGATGGATGGCCCGGACCACCCGGACAGGCAGGGGGAGAGAAGCGGGTGGTGGCGGCGGCCTATGGCACCGCAAAAGCCACTGCAGTGCATTGATTTAAAGCGCCCGCTTCAAATCAATGTTCTGCAGCGGTGTCGAGGGGGGATAAATAGCCGATAACTTATACCAATATTCCGGTATAAGTTATCGGCTATCTGCCCTAACCTTCACAGATTATCGGCATCGGCCCTAAAAAAAAAAACGATATCGGTCGATCCCTAGTTTTCATGCCCCCCTGCCCCAGGTCTGCCATGCTATGGAATAAAAAGTATTTTAAATCATCGTACCATTGATAAGTAGCCTCGGGACAAAATAAAATAAAAAAATGCTGGGAGTTGTAGTTTTGAAACATCTGGAGGTCCGCAGGTTGAAGACCACTGCGGCCTTCATCATCATCCATCTGTGCTGCAGGGACCGTCCGGTGGGGAGGGATAGTCATTCCGGGCTGTCCATCTTCACCGGGGGGGCCTCTTCTCCGCGCTTCAGTTCCGGCCCCGTAATAGTGACATTGACGACGACGCACAGGGACGTTCATGAGCAATGTCCCTGTGCGTCGTCGTCAAGGTAACGTCTCTATTCCGGGCCCGAAGTGCGCAGAAGAGGCCCCACCGGTGAAGATAGACAGCCCGGAACGGCTATCCCTCCCCACCGGACGGTCCCTGCAGCACAGATGGCCCGGACCAGCTCACCCTAACGTCCAGCTGATGGCTGTCCGGGCATGCTGGGCGTTGTAGTTATGGAACATCTGGAAGTCTGCAGGTTGAAGACCACTGTAATCAGATAGTGATGATGATGATGGGGGGGGGGGGGGGAGATGATGACAGGTGTTGATGATAATGGGATGATAAGGGGATGATGACAGGTGGTGATGATGGAGGGGGGTTGTGGGATAAGGGGATGATGACAGGCGGTGATAATGAAGGGGGGGATGATGACAGGCAGTGATGATGAAGGGGTGGGGGGGTGGGATGATGACAGGGTAATGATGACGGGCAGTGATGATGAAGGGGGGGGGGGTGTGGGCTGATGACGGGGGGGATGATGAAGGGATGATGATGACAGGTGATGATGATGAGGGTGTTAATGACGGGGGTCTGGATGATGACAGGTGGGATGATGTATTTCCCACCCTAGGCTTATAGTCGAGTCAATAACTTTTCCTGGGTTTTTGGGGTGAAATTAGGGGCCTCTGCTTATATTCGGGTCGGCTTATACTCTAGTATATACGGTACATCTCCCAGCATGCCCAGACAGCCATTAGACTGTCTGGGCATGCTGAAAGTTGTAGTTTTGCCAAAGCTGGAGACACCCTGGTTATGGAAACGCTGGTGTGAATAAACCTTGGTTTTTTTCCTGTGGTTTTTTTTTACCTTACAGGAAGATGTTGCTTTGTAGGGAGCGGGAAATTATTTCTAAGCAAGTGGGGTCCCTCTGCTGGATTCATTAGAAAACTGCAATCTATATAAATAAAACTCAATGTGTGTGTGTATGTATGTATCACGTCCAAACGGCTAAAGATATTAACATGAAACTTGGCCACATGTTACTTATATGTCAGCAACAAACATAGGATAGGTGATTTAACCCTTACTCTCCCCCCATTTGCCAGAGCGGGGTTTATGTTTAATGTCCCATACAAGTCTATAAATAAAATGTATTTTACTGCATAACTTCCAAACAACTGGAGATATTTCGATAATACTTGGTCACATGTTACTTATATGCCCACTTAAAATATAGGATAGTTCATTTAACCCTTAACTACCCCATTTGTGAGGGTCAGGGTTTTTGTTTAAAGTCCCATGCAAATCAATGGGAAATGTATGTTCTCACATAACTTCTGTACGGCTGTAGATATTTCAATACCTGGTCACATATTACAGGTCTGGATAGGAGGACCGGGGTAGGAGGACCGGGGTAGGAGGACCGGATATGGGGTTGGGATATGACAACAATATATGAGGACGGGATATGAAGTCAAAAACTTCCTCCTCTGTTTATTTTCCTCCCCAACAAGGATTAGGAAGGAAAATCGGGCAACGCCGGGTACTCAGCTAGTTGTATATAAACCATTCACACAGCACATATACCATTTAAATGGACACTTTATCCTTATTATATATGTTGCCTTTTTTTGTGTATAAAGTTCCAAAAACACAAGCACAACATTGCATTATTGAATTTTAATGTTCTTTATTTTTTTATTTTTTTGCATTTTAGAATTGCGCTCAGGAGCTCAGAGCTTTTATACATATACGGTACCCTTGACCACAGGGTGCGAGCTCTGGTCTTTGCTTTGAGGTGCTGGGCGCGTATCCACAGCATCACTAGCAGCATTCCTGGACAATGGATCACTAATTTTTCCCTCACCATGATGGTCTTATTCTTCTTACAGAAGAGAAATCCTCCTGTTATTCCAACACTTGATCAGCTGAAAAGTCTTGCAGGTAAGGACGTGGGATAAAATATTTTTTTTTTTTTGGGGGGGGGGGGGGGGCCTAAAAAACGTGGAAGAGAGGTATAAGAAAATGAATCTTTTTGCTATATATAAAGTGGAACTGCCAAAAGAATGAACAGCTTAATTCTTTCGGCAGAGTCCTGAATTAGAATTTCCGCAGTGTTGCACAGTGCAGCAGAATCCCAGTGAAAACAGTGGGAGGCTATTGTTCTGGAATTTCCGAACTGAACCCAACCTACATGTCTTATTTTGACTTAAAGGGGTACTCCGCTGCTCAAAGTTTGGAAGAAACAGTTTCGAACGCTGGAGCCGGCGCTGGGAGCTCGTGACTTCATATCCCCGCCCCTCATGATTCACGCCCTGCCCCCTCAATGCAAGTCTATGGGAGGGGGTGTGACGGCTGTCACACCTCCTCCCATAGACTTGCATTGAGGGGGCGGGGTGTGATGTCATGAGGGGGCAGGGCTATGACGTCACGAGCTGCCGGCGCCAGCATTCGGAACAGTTTGTTCCAAGCGCTGAGCGTCAGAGTACCCCTTTAAATCGCTAGGAATGGTTTGATGATTACGTAAAACTGCTATGGCTTTGTTCACATATTAAAGGGGTATTCCAGCCATAGACATATTTTGCCCTATCGAAAGGATAGGGGATAAGATATCTGATTGTGGGGGCCCCGCCGCTGGGACCTCCGTGATTTCCGTGCAGCACCCGCATTCTATGCCAGGCTGCTGCTCCAGTCTCGGAAACCTCTGTTTCCTGGACTGGAGACGTGATGTCATGCCACGCCCCCTCGTGACATCATGCCACGCCCCTCCATTCATGTCTATGGGAGGGGGCGTGATGTCACTTCTCCAGTCCTGGAAATACAGATGTTTCCGAGACTGGAGCAGCAGCCCGCCATAGAATGCGGGTGCTGTACGGAGATTGCGGGGGTCCCAGCTTGTTGCTATGGGCAACTGCACCACTCTTCCTCTGCACATGTTTTGATAAATCTTCCCTAATGGCTAGGAAAATACACAGCAGCGAATATACATCAAAATGCAGCACGTTTAACTGTACCCTTAGGGGTTTCTTTTTGGCTTGGAAAAAGGCTACTTTTACAGTGTGTGAACATGGCCGTACACTTGGCCTTTTTATCTACTTTCAACCCATTAACTAAAAGAACTTTACATTTGTTATCGAATGTTTCCCATCCCCTGTCATGTGACATACTAGCTATTACAGTAAAACCACTGACAGGTGAAGCGTATAACCTGGATCTGTGGATGTAAGACGAAGGGGACAAGTAAAAGCAATGACGAGTTCAAGATTAGACTGTACAGAGGTTTTGTAGTTTGAGACACCTAGGCCTGCATAAGAGCTATATGCATAAGCTAGTAAGTTATCTGCTAAACGATACGATTTGCTAAACTGCATCATTTGAGGTGTATTAAAATAAAGGATGACTGGTTGAGAAGGCCGTCAAAACGATGTCTGATTGCGAGGGTCCCGCTGCTGGGGACCCCCGGGATCTCTGCTGCAGCACGAGCATTCATTACTGCACAGAGCATACTCTGTCTGTGCGTAATGACGGGCGATACAGGGGCTGGAGCATCGTGACGTCACAGCTCCGCCCCCTCAATGCAAGTCTATTGGGGGGGGGCGATGCGACCACCACGCCCCCTCCCATAGACTTGCATTAAGGGGGCAGATCATGACGTCATGAGGGGCAGAGCCACGACATCACAATTCTCCGGCCCCTTTATCGCCTGTCCGTACGCACAGAGAGAGTTTGCTCTGTGCAGTAATGACAGCTGGGTGCTGCAGCGGCGGGACCCCCGCGATTAGACATCTTGTTTCCTATCCTTTGGATAGGGGATAAGATGTCTAGTGGTGGGGTACCCCTTTAATATTATTCCATTGCCCGATACATGCTATGCTACTACAGCTGTGGCGATCCTTTCTACATCGCCGTGCTTTCTTTCTAGTGTTCTAGTTACTTATTATTTTTTTTCTTCCATAGACTTGACTGTCTTATAGTGAACTACTTAGGAATTTGTATTGCTGATGTGTTATGTACATGCTATTTCATGGTTTGTTCCGACGCTGTACTTATGCAAATTTGGTAATAAAATGTTTTAAATAAAAAAAAACTATTTTTCTTTTTTTTTGGAAGCGAAACTAAATGTATTATCGACCACAATTATTTTTCCTTTTTGTTCCCTCTTCTTTTTCTTTTTTGACAAATGTCAGCAGTCCCCATTACATTTCTTTTGTGCACTGAAACTGTGAATTTAGTGAGTCACTCGTCCGCATATATTCTAAGAGAAAGTGACAGGTTGCCAGACGCCACATGCAGAGTCCATTCTTGTGGAACAGCCCAGAGCTATTATATGTCCTGCTCACTGTAGGTTCAGATAGACAAGCGCTGCAGGGTGTCTGATCGATACCCTCAAGTGTTCCTGAACCTGTGCCTTCCCAGCTGTATCCAAACTACAACTCGTACTAGGTCATGATAGGAGCAGGGGTCAAGTCCTGGAAAGAAAAAGTGTGGGAACTCTTCCACATAATGGCTGGTCCTGTAGGATTCTTGCTAATAGGAACAGTGTTCCTGCTGTGGAAAAAGTGCAGGAACTCTGTTCCCATGCGTTTCTGCAGGACTTGAGCCCTGGATAGGAGTTGTAGTTTTGGAACAGTAGGAAAGTGACGCATCGGGGGGAATGCTGCTCTGAATTATGCACCAAGGAGCGCTCATAAATTGTAAATCATACAAATGGCCACTTACATTTACATAAATGTGTTTGTGATATATCTGAAGCTCCTTAGAAATGATGGCATGTGAGGCAAAGCAGGGATCATGGGGCCAAACGTGACTGATAAGGGAACAAGAATTGACTGTAATGGGTTGACCATGTGTCCTCTGAAGCTCTAAAGCAGCGGTCTCCAAACTGAGTCCCTCCAGATGTTGCAAAACTACAACTCCCAGCATGACCTGAAAGCCAACGGCCAGTTTGGAGACCACTGTTTCAAAAAATAAAAATAAATAAATAATTAATAATAAAAAATAAATAAAAAATTTGACATATCATATGATACTTCAAGTTTTGATTGGTTGGTTGGGGTTTTGGTGCTGAGGCCCCCACTAATCTCTAAAATGAGTAGCAAGAAGTACTTAGCTGAGTGCTCCGTTCCCTGTCTGTTCTCGGTGCAGGATACGGATTTAATAGAAAGTCTCCTGCAGCGAGGAGAGAGAAGCGCTTAGCTAGACGCCTCTCCCTGCTCGTTCTAGCGATCAGTCGGGTGGGGGGGTACAATTTTTGACTTCTCTCTGTGACACTTTAATCAGTGACCCTTTAACACTGAATTCTGATCAGACTTCCTGCATTTTATTTTCAGGGAAAAAGGAAAAAAGCATAATTGAAGGCAACGACTGCACATTTGTGAGAGATGTGAACAAAATTAAACCTACTGCAAATACAGAGTCACTAGGTAAGTAAGATGTGACGTGCCAGGCTACCATTTTATTTACTGTCTATAAGACTGATAGAGATTGAGATAACCCAATGCTGCACTTGGCTATCAGTTCCATAGACCAGTGTTCTCCGAACATTGTGTCTCCGGCTGTTGCAAGACTACAACTCCCAGCATGCCCGGACAGCCTTCGGCTGTCCGGGCATGCTGGGAGTTGTAGTCTTGCAACAGCTGGAGACACACTATATGAAAAACGCAGCCATAGTCGGCACTGCTGTCACCGTAAGTCCAAAAGAAAGTGAAAATATTGCCACGCCATTCACACAGGGGACTCGAGGACCACTGTTCTTGTGATTGCGGGGAGTCCTTGTGTTTATACAATATTACTTAAATTGTGGGCAGGTGATAAATATTGTAATTGGAGCAACCACATTAAAGGAGTTTTCCCAATTTCCACAGGATCAGCCATCAATGCTCTGACACCTAGCACCCTTGCCAATCAGTTGTTCCATCCATATAGTGGCGACGCTGAGTAACTTCAGCTCTTATTGTGGTACATAGTGTGGGGCACCGGGCAGGTGTGACGGTTATTGACATTGTGTCGATAAGGGATTGATGGCCCTTCTTGTGGGTAGGACATCAATCATAAAGTCCTGGAAAAAAACAAAACCTCTAATATCTGTCAGGTTAAGTCTGAGAGTGCTGCTGAAGTTTAAAGGGGGTACTCCCAAAGGATAGGGGATAAGATGTTTGATCACAGGGTTCCCCAGGCCGGCAGCGGCGGCATCCGGATCACAGAAGCTTGCAGCTTGACGTCACTCCCCCTCCATTCATGCCTCCCATAGAAGTGAGTAGAGGGAGGCGTGGCGGCTTGTATCGCCAGTCATCGAGCACAGAGCGGAGTTCGCTCAGTGCACGGAATGACAGGAGTGCCGCAGCTGAGGTCTGCTTTGGCGGGGCCCCCGACAGCTAACATCTTATCCCCTATTTTTTGGATAAGGGATAAGATGTTTCCAGCAGAGTACCCCTTTAAAGCAACCCATTTTCTTTCAGTTTTGATCAACAGATCCTGTATGGAGCCTTGACAATCAAACATCAAATGTTTGGCCTTGTCTGCTTTCCTCTATGGGAATGAGCGGCACTAATATATGCCCAGTAGTTCCTCTTTTGATGGAATAACATGACAGGGATAACATGGAGGTAGAGTAGAATCTGAGTAAAAGTCTTCTTTTATATTTTAATCCTACCATTAAGGCTGGCTTTAAAAAGCTGTAGTGTAGCTGCATTTAAATATTTTTAATATTTCATATTATATATTATTTCATATTACATTACAAATACCTGGATCTCCTATATTTCTACTGAACTTAAATGAGATCACTACAAGATATTGATCCAAGTATTGCATATAATATATGGCCACATTATGCTGTACATAGAGGAGGCAGAGGTGGCTCAGGTTTTTCAGCTTCCCGTCCCTACTCCCCCATTTTTTTCATCTACTTTTGTGAACCTGCATCTTCCTATATAGCAGTAGTCTCCAAGCTGTGGAACTCCAGATATTGCAAAACTACAACTCCCAGCATGCCCAGACAGCCATTGCCTGTCTGGGCATTCTGTGAGTTGTAGTTTTGCAACAGCTGTAGGGTCACATTTTGGAGACCACTGCTCTACTTCATTGCTTAAAGATGAATATATGATTCTTGTTAGATGATACTTATCAATGCCAGCATAACCGTGTCATTGTGATAAACGTGTATTTTTTTATTTATTTTGTAGATGATCTGCTTATTGAATTCCTGGAATTTTATGGGAAATTCAATTTCAGAACAAACTGCATCGATATCCGCAAGGTTTGTATATTCTATGTTGTAGCTGTTAATGTAGCACTGACAAAGGACATTCTTTTTAGCGATGCATTCAGGATCCATTAAGCTGTAAGGACTTACTTTATAGAAAAAATAGTATATACTGGGTCCCACAGGATCATCTGACTCATAAATCCAATAGAAGAAAGTCACGGGGATGCACTATTTAACCCCTTACCGCAGAACGCAGTTTATAAACGATGCTGCAGCACGGCAGGGTTATGAAATGAGCTCAGGAGCTTGCATAATACCGTGGCTAATGCTGGACATCACCGTTCAGGGCGATGTCCAGCATTAACTCTTTAGACGCAGCGATCAAAGTTGATCACCACGTCTAAAATGTAAAAAAAAAAATGCTTCCCGGTAGCTTAGTCGGGATGATCGGGATCACCACGGTAAAACCACGGTGTCCCCATCAGCTGAGGACACACGAGGAGGGTCCCTACGTTCCTCCTCAGCGTCGCTCGATTGCTCCATGCCGGAGATCCAGGCTGTAGCAATGGAGCGCCGATAACACTGATCAGTGCTATGCTATGGCATAGCATTGATCAGTGCATGCAATCAGAAGATTGCATGTTCTAGTCTATAAATGGGCGCTATAAATGTGTAAAAAAAATATAAAAATTAAAAATGTTAAAAGTTTATAAATGTGATTTAACCCCCTCCCATAAAAAAAATGTTTTAAACAAAAATAAATATAAACATATGTGGTATCACTGCGTGTGTAAATAACCGAACTAAAAAAATATAATGTTAATTAAATCACACGGTCAATCGTGAAATATTCGTAAAAAATCCGAAGTCCAAAGTGGCATATTTTTGGTCACTTTGTATACCATAAAAACATTGCATAAAAAGTGATCAAAAAGTCCCATCAAAACAAAAATGGCACCGATAAAAACTTTGAAAATGAGCCTCATACCGCCCTGTATGTGGAAAAATAAAAAAGTTATAGGGGTCAGAATATGACAGTTTTACATATACAAATTTTGGTGAATGTAGTTATAATTTTTTATAGTAATAAAATAAAACCTATATAAATTAGGTATCCTTATAACTATATGGACCTACAGAATACAGATATTTTTACCGAAAAGTGCACTGCATAGAATCAGAAGCCCCCAAAAGTTACAAATTTTTTTTTTTTTTTTTTTTTTTTTCTTTTTCCAATTTTGCCCCACAAATATTTTTTTTCTGGTTTCGCTGTAAATTTTGTGGTGACGATTGATGTCATTACAGAGAACAATTGGCGCAAAAAATAAGCCCTTAATATGGGTTTGTAAGTGTAAAATTGAAAACGTTATGATTTTTAGAAGGTGAGGAGGAAATAATTTAAGTGCAAAAATGAAAAATGGCCCGGTTCTTAAGTTGTTAACCTGAATTATTAAATTTATCACATTATATCCACATATATATCTTCTGAAAGTAGACTTGAATGGAAAGTGCAACTTTTTATAAGCAATGCATAAGAATTCATGTCTCGAACAAAATAGCCCAAAAGCTTCTACAATCCAGATGCCGATAAACGTCATGTCATAGCGAATGTTCTGGATAGAGGCTGGAGATGAATATATGTGCAGCTACTCATCGTGTATGCTCCCGGATTAGAAAGGGTTATAACACAAGGAAAAGTTCCTGTATCCCTGAAACTTTTCCTCAAGTTATCATGAGAGAAGATAGTAGCATCTTTCTTTCTGATGTTGCTTCTTACCTTCTGTCCTTTACACATGCAAAGAACCAGGGAGGACAACTTTTCTGGCTGCTCACCGACTTCAAAAGAGTGCTGCGCCACGAATATTGGAATAATTTGAAATCAGAGAGTGTAGACTTTTATGTGGTCTTAGAATCTAATAATATATTAAGTGTACAATAAATTAAAAAAAATAACTTTTTTTTTTCTCCTTTTGTAAAATGTTTTATGGAAGTAAATGTAAAAAAAAAATATTAAATATTTAAACAGAGAAAACCATAATAACAAATCCTAAAATATAGTAGCTTAATTGCTGCCACCCCATTTCATAGCATTGTATCGCTTCTATTGGAAAGTAAGTTTTATGGCTCTTTAGAATGTGGTTAAGAAAAAACTAATAAAAACAATATATTGGTGCATCCTTTAAAGGTCTTTTAGTGTATTAAAGGGTCACTCTCATTAAAACAAATTTTTGCTATTTCACTCCTTATGGTAAATGAAAAATATTTCTAATATACTTTGTAAAAAAAAAGAAGTTTTCTATGTTTTATTTGTGTTTAAAAAAGCTCAAGAGCACATTTTCCCCATCTCATACAGACTTTGGACCATCGAGAGATGGTATGCTCCCGACGTTCCAATAGTGACGCCTGTAACTTCAGGACTCAGGCGAATGGCCTGTGCTAGGGATAAGATTGTTTCAAGCATGTGATGCTCCTTTAAACTCACCTGGGGCAGGTAACAGGTGTGGGCAATTTTAAAAAATCACACTTGAATAAAAAGGAGAGAAGTTCTCTTAGTCTTTGCATTGAGTGTCTGTGTGTGCCACACTAAGCATGGACAACAGAAAGAGGAGAAGAGAACTGTCTGAGGACTTGAGAACTAAAATTGTGGAAAAATATCAACAATCTCAAGGTTACAAGTCCATCTCCAGAGATCTAGATTTGCCTTTGTCCACAGTGCACAACATTATCAAGAAGTTTCAACCCATGGCACTGTAGCTAATCTCCCTGGGTGTGGATGGAAGACAAAAATTGATGAAAGGTGACAACGCGGGATAGTCCGGATGGTGGATAAGGAGCCCCAAACAAGTTACAAAGATATTCAAGCTGTCCTGCAGGCTCAGGGAGCATCAGTGTCAGGGCGAACTATCCGTCCACATTTGAAGGGGTTGTGCGCTGCCCTGCCTTTCGGAGCTCCGCACGCAGCGTCTGGAAGTTCATTACTCCGAACGATGTGTGCGGGCTTCGGTGTTCGTTGCCGCCGGGCGTGACGTCACGCCCGGCCCCCTCGTGACGTCACACCCGCCCCCTCTACCAAAGTCTATGGGAAGGGGGCGTGACAGCGGTCGCGCCCCCTTTCCATAGCTTTCATTGAGGGGGCGGGCGTTACGTCACAAGGGAGCCGGGTGTGACGTCACACCCGGCGGCCGCCAACACTGAAGCCCGCACACATCGTTCGGAGTAATGAACTTCCGGACGCTGGGTGTGGAGCTCCGAAAGGCAGGGCAGCGCACAACCCCTTTAAAGGGGTACTCCGGTGCTTAGACATCTTATACCCTATCCAAAGGAAGATGGGAGACCCCCGTGATCTTGCACGCGGCAACCTGTTTTGTAATCAGTCCCCGGAGCGTGTTAGCTCCAGGACTGATTACTGGCGACCACAGGGCCGGCGGCGTGACAGCTATCACGCCCCCTCCCATAGGCTTGCATTGAGGGGCGGAGCGTGACGTCACGCCGCCGGCCATGTGGTCGCCGGTAATCCGACCCGGAGCAAACACTCTCCAGGGACTAATTCCAAACTGAGTGCCGCGTGCAAGATCCCAGAGGTCCCCAGCGGCGGGACTCTCGCGATCAGGTATCTTATCCCCTTTCCAAAGGATAGGGGATAAGATGTGTAAGCACCGGAGTACCCCTTTAAATGAAATGAAACGCTATGGCAGAAGACCCAGGAGGACCCCACTGCTGACACAGATACATAAAAAAAGCAGGACTACATTTTGCCAAAATGAACTTGTGGGCAGATGAGTGGAAAATGTCTTGTGGGCAGATGAGACCAAGATAGAGCTTTTTGGTAAAGCACATCATTCTACTGTTTACCGAAAACAGAATGAGGCCTACAAAGAAAAGAACACAGTACCTACAGTGAAATATGGTGGAGGTTCAATGATGTTTTGGGGTTGTTTTGCTGCCTCTGGCACTGGGTGCCTTGAATGTGTGCAAGGCTTCATGAAATCTGAGAATTACCAATGGATTTTGGGTCGCACTGTACAGCCCAGTGTCAGAAAGCTGGGTTTGTGCATCCTCCAGCAGGACAATGAACCCAAACTATACGTCAAAAAGCACCCAGAAATGGATGGCAACAAAGCGCTGGAGAGTTCTGAAGTGGCCAGGAATGAGTCCAGATCTAAATCCCATTGAACACCTGTGGAGAGATCTTAAAATTGCTGTTGCGAAAAGGCGCCAATAAGAGAGACCTGGAGCAGTTTACAAACGAAGAGTGGTCCAACATTCCGGGAGGTGTAAGAAGCTTATTGATGGCTATAGGAAGCGACTGATTTCAGTTATTTTTTTCCAAAGGGTGTGCAACCAAATATTAAGATAAGGGTGCCAATAATTTTGTCCAGCCCATTTTTGGAGTTTGGTGTGACATTATGTCCAATTTGCTTTTTTCTTTTCCTTTTTTGGTTTAGTTCCAATACACACAAAGGGAATAAATATGTTTATAGTAAAACACGTGCTACTGCAATCCTTTTCTGTGAGAAATACTTAATTTTCTAGAAAAATTTCAGGGGTGCCAACATTTGCGGCCAGGACTGTAGGTCTAAAGTTTTGGGGGTGGCCTGGAGCTTTACCTGGCTTCAGTAGAGCAACAATAGGGGGCCTGAAGATTTTCTTGGGGATGTTCGCCCTTGGACATGGCCGTATTGCAAAAATTTGCAAGATGTGGCGCTAAAAGAATTTGAATTTTTTGTAATACGAATTGATGAAGCCATCAGGGCCCGGTGCTTTGTCTGATGGTAGGGACTTGTCTTTAATGCCTCCTCTACCGTTATCTCCCCATTTAGAGAGGCGAGCTGGTCCGCTGTCAGAGTAGGCAGATTAAGAGCGGAAAGAAAGGTAGAAGTGGCGAGTGTGAGTTCACATTGTGCAAAAAGTATTCTTCTATAATCTGCTGCAAATAACCAGAGTATTTAGGGTGGGACCATAAGAATGGTTTACTTCTCCAAGTATATGCTGGGGGTGAGGAAACTGAGTCCCTAAGCTGTAAAGTAATGGCCATGTGGTCGGACCATTTGATAGGTTCAGTAGTAGTGAGAATAGAAGTGGACAGAAGGGATCTATCTAAAAAAAAAAAAAATGTCTATGCGTGAATAAGAGTTGTCTACTGTTGAGAGAGAAAAGTGTTGTCTCTTTCCATAGAGTGATGAACCCTCCAGATATCATATAGGTCCTCTTCGAACAGGAAAGATGAAAGAGTAGTAGAAGGAAATCGAGAGGTAGACGTAGTATCTAAAGTAGAGACAGAGATAGTATTATAGTCCCTGCATAGAAGCAAAGACCCCCAGGGCGAGCCACGCACAAGTTCTAATAAGTGTCTTAATCTGAGTTGACCAGAATTGGGGGTGTAAAAAGACACAATAGTTAAAGGAGCAGCATTGATGACACATCAGAGGATTACATACCTTCCCTGTTGATCTGTAATCACTTCTTTCAGTGTGAAGGCCACAGTGTTTTTGATAGCATTCAAGACCCCTCTGGACTTAGAACTATAATGGGAATGAATCTCATCCCATTACTAAAGACAAAAATAGACAGGCACTGTTAATTTACATGAATAGGAAACATTACTGGGCATTTTCTGTGAACTTTGTAGAGGTGATTCCACAGGGAGGGGAGGCTGAGCTCCTACTGTCTTCTCTGTTTACTGATGAGGTCTCTGCTTAGTTTTAGGCCAAAATGAAAACTGCAAGATTTCAGGATAATTTTAAAATGGGAAAAAAACTTCACCAAAAATTCTTAAAAAAATATGTTTAGCATGAAAACTTTATTTAAACAATAGAGAAATTTCTGATTGCACATTCCCTTTATAGAGGTTGTCTGTTGGAATGTTTTATTTTGCTAATGTATTTAGCCTGCCTACAAAAAAGGCTCCCTTGTATCTCCGGTATCAGGCAGAGTGTGTTGTCTCCAGCTGGTCTCTGCTGTACATCTGCTTCATCGGAGCCGGCTGGAGCTGCAGTTGTGATGTTACACTGGTGCTCAGTCACTGGTTGTATTGGTGTCCCACCTCGGCCAGTGATTGTCGTGAGGCAGTTCCTCCGGCTGTGGACGCCTTGCTTTGCAGCTCGGGTAAAAGCTGTGTCACCAGCCACAGATGGGGCGTCCAGGTACCTAACAATGAGGGAATGGAGAAAGGAGAGTTAAAGTTTAAATTTTTTTAGGCAGGTTGGGGGACAATAGCAAAATACAAAAATTCTACGGGACAACCCCTTTAAGGCTTGGATAGGATAGAGGTTTGCCCTGTGCATGCTTTAGTGCTAATGCAGTTCCATAGTGTATGGTGGGTGGATTAATACTGGATAGTTATTTTCGAGTGTTGTGATCTTCAATATTCTAATTTACGTATTGTCTTATAGGGCATAGAAAAGAACAAACCAGAAGCTGCTGCATTGTACATACAGAATCCATTTGAACAGACACTAAATGTGAGTAAAAATGTCAACCAGACCCAGCTACAAAGGTTTGTGAACCTCGCCCAGGAGAGTGCCTTCATATTACAAGACCAGGTGAGAGAATCTTCTAAGAATGGAAAACCCTGGGGTCTTGCCTCAATATTACTCACTAAAAGTTCTGAAAAAGAACCCAAAACTAAGAAGAAGAGGAAATCAGCCAGTGAAAGGATCAGTAATCTCCTGGACTCTCTAAAGGACAATAATACAGGAAAAACACAAGCAGAGCATTGACTGTGGTTGTCCGGTTCATTGGAAGATGCCAAACTCCTGCCCAGAACTTCTACAATACTTTAGTTCTTTAAAATCGATTTTTATATTTGAATCTGGGATGTAATACACAGAAGTCGCCTACAGAAGACCGGCTATTATATGGTTATTACAGAGTTCTGGGAAGTCTCCTGCACTGTGATCTATAAAATGGCACTGACAATAAAGACCAATGGCCCTGACAGGAACTTGCATGTACAGTATGTAAATAACAGGCTGTACTAGAGAATATAGAATGTGTCAATTTATTAAAATTATTATTCTTTATATTTGCTGTTACCTTTATCATGCGTGGGCAGAGTATATGCACCAAGAACACCCCATGAGGACCTGACATTCTGTTTTAGTTTATTGCTCATAAAGTCATAATACTGGAGCATATTTTTTTTATCTAATTCAGCGCTGAGCTGTTTTTTTTTTTTTTTTTTTTTTTTGTGATATCTGCCACTGCAGTTTTTTTTTTTTTTTTTTTGAGAGAATCCATATGGAAGGAGAAGTATATGTCCGGTGGAGGAAAGCTCTGCCGTTGCTGAAAATTCGTAATGTGCACTGTGAAGCCGGATCCTATTGCCGAACAGAATTCCGCTTGGAAATTCCATAGTGTAAACTTATTTGCATCCTTATACATATGCAAATTTTCAAGCCTGCTGGGTCTTTTTGCATGTAGGTTGAAAGCTTTGCATGTGTATATGGAAGCCAATTAATAAGCACTTACATTTCTTAACCTCTTAAGGACCAGGGTTTTTTTTCGTTTTTGCACTTTCGTTTTTTCCTCCTTACCTTTAAAAAATCATAACCCTTTCAATTTTGCACCTAAAAATCCATTATGATTGCTTATTTTTTGCGCAACCAATTCTACAGTCATTTTACCCAAAAATCTACGGCAAAAACGGCAAAAAAAAAAATCATTGTGATACAAAATTGAAAAAAAAAAACGCCATTTTGTAACTTTTGGGGGCTTCTGTTTCTACGCAGTAAATTTTTCGGTAAAAATGACACATTCTCTTTATTCTGTAGGTCCATACGATTAAAATGATACCCTACTTATATAGGTTTGATTTTGTCGTACTTCTGAAAAAAATCATAACTACATGCAGGAAAATTAATACGTTTAAAATTGTCATCTTCTGACCCCTATAACTTTTTTATTTTTCCGTGTATGGGGCGGTATGAGGGCTCATTTTTGCACCGTGATCTGAAGTTTTTAGCCGTACCCTTTTTGTATTGATTGGACTTGATCACTTTTTATTCATTTTTTCATGATATAAAAAGTGACCAAAAATACACAATTTTGGACTTTGGAATTTTTTTGTGCGTACGCCATTGACCGTGCTGTTTAATTAACGATATATTTTTATAATTCGGACATTTCTGCATGCGGCGATACCACATATTTTTATGTGAAAGTAGAGGAAGTTTCCGGCTCTATCCCTGGTCTGGATCCCAAGCAAGGAGAGGGTGTGGACCTCACCCAGAACAATGGAAATAAAGAAAGCGAACTCCAGCTCGGCTCAGGTAAGTGCGGCTTTATTCACATCAACGAGGCAACAGGTACAGGGAGGAAGTGACGCGTTTCGGCCAGGTGCTGGCCTTAGTCGTACAATGATTACAGATTCCAAGTACTCTTATATATGGAACCAGGGGCGAGGGGAGGCACCCATGGCTGATTAGCCCGGAGTGGCTCCCGTTCACACCTGGATCCACTAGCACAGAGAACAAAATACACTTATGCACCATTATATCAATCATATAGTGCGATCAGAGTTAAAAAGAAATAAAAACAAAATCTTTATTTACTATATATAGAAATAATAAGTGCAAATGTAATAAATAACTATCTGTGCGATTGCGCATCGGCAGCCCAAAACAACATAGGCTGATCCGATGTGCACCCGCTAAGGATATAAAAAGTTCTCCAAAAACATAGTGTGAACTGCGGCATGAGAATCCGTGTTGTGTAATAATAAACGGAAAAATGTATCTATAAAAACACAAACACAAATGTCGCAGTTCACACAACGGCATAGGAAGAATTGCAGTGCATGAGATTTTTTAATATAGAAAGAAAATAATAGATTTATAAATATCAAAATATCTTAAATCTCATGTAATGATAATGACTATAAAGAACGGAGGACCTTATGCAGGCAATGGTGAGAAATATGATATAGTATATTAATGTAATAAGAAGTAAATAATTAAATATATATAAATAGTATCAATACATGTGTTAAGGCAAAACTGGAAAAATATATATATTCAAGAGTATAGTAAAGAAAAACCTCTATCAATGGGCGAATATCATGAGTCAACTAATAAGATCAGAAGAAAGGGGGGGGGGGGGGAAAATATATGTAATGATGGACCCCTAATAATGGAGCACTACGTCCAACCTTTTGTTAAGACCCCTAGGAAACCTAGTGTCTAGCCTGAGGATCCAGTAAATTTCTCTATCCAAAAGTTTCTTTTTATGATCTCCTCCTCTCTTCGGGCAAAATACTTTTTCAATACCCTGCAATTTAACGCCTGTCCAATTACCGGAGTGGCATTCTGCAATATGTTTAGTTATCATAGAGGTGTTTCTACTGTCAAAGTGTGGAGTATCAGATAGATGTTTTCTGACCCGCACTTTTAAAGTATTTGTTGTACACCCCACGTACTGCATATTGCATGGCTCGCATGTGAATAAATAAATCACATACTTAGTATTGCAATTGATATAATGTTTTATCGGAAAGGAGTCATGGTTAGTGCAGGACGTGAAGGTGGCAGAGGGTGATATTATATTGCAGCATTTGCATACTCTATGGCCACATTTATAGGTTCCCTTATGTTCAAGCCAAACCGGATTCATATGATTTCTTTCAGAATATAAACTGGGAGATAATTTTTGTCCCAGAGTAGGTGCTCTACGGGCCACACAACTATATCCTCCATCCAGAGCAGGCGCTACTGTGGGATCCGCTAGGAGTATGGGCATATACTTATTAATGATTTTACAGATTTGCCCATATTGTGTACTATATGACGTAGAGAAAACTACCTTACGTTTGGCAATGTGTGCAGGAGCACAAGGTTTAGTTCCAATGGGAAAAATCATATGTTTCCTATCTCTGTGTAACGCTACATTGTAAGCCCTGTCTACATTCCAACTAGGGTATCCTCTCTTGCTTAATCGTTCTTTTATGTTGTTGGCTTCAAATTCAAAGTGTTCTAATCTCGTACAATTCCTCCTACCCCTTATCATTTCCCCAGCAGGGATATTTTTAATTACGTGGGCAGGATGGCACGAGCGGGCATGGAGGATTGAATTTACAGCTGTATCTATTTATAGGTTCTGGTAACTATGGAACGAGATTGAGTGTCCCCCATCAAAGATAAATCTAAAAAGGAAATATCACTGGAATGAAATTGGATGGTAAAAATCAAACCTAAAGGATTATCATTGAGATAATCAGAAAATCCCTGTATGGCCCCATAGGGATTATGGGGGGCGAAAAGATTCTCCCTCTCCCACCAACACATATAGATGTTGGCGAGAGAGGGGGAAAATTTCGCCCCCATCGACGCCCCAGTGATCTGTAGGTAGTACCGGTCATTGAACATAAAAAAATTATGAGATAAAAGAAAATCAACAACCAGGACCAAGTACTCCCGTAGATCACTGGGGTAAGATGTAAAAGTGGAGAGAAACCAACTCAAAGCCTCTAAAGCCAGACTATGGGGAATGATGGAATATAGAGCAGTAACATCTGCAGTGATCCACATGTGACACTCTTGCCATACAAATTCATCAAAGGCTGCTAAAACATGCTGTGTATCTTTAATGTAGCCGGGCATGTGGGGAACAAAAGGTTGAAGCATACTATCGGTCCAGGCACAAAGCCTCTCATTAAGTGACCCTATGCCTGCCACGATAGGTCTCATCTGTGGTGGGAAAAAGTTTTTATGAACCTTGGGTAAAGAATGGAATATAGCCACCACCGGACACTCAGGTACAAGATAGTCCGCAATTTTTTGTGATAGTATTCCACTCTTCACCCCTAACTGTACAAGATTAATGAGGGCTTTCTTGAAAACGGGTGTCGGATTCCCCGACAGGGGCCTGTATGTAGTGCTGTCTGAAAGCATGGCGGTGTTTAGCTTGCAATACAGGCCACTGTCCAGGAGAACGACACCCCCTCCTTTGTCCGCCTGACGTATAGTCAAGTCGTCCCATTTACCCAGCTGCATAAGAGCCTTGCGTTGTTTTTTATTAAGATTATCTTTATGATACATGTCTTTTACTGAATGTGATAGATTAGCAAGTTCACGCTCCACCACATCCTGGAACATGTCAAGGGATGGGGTTCGTGATGCAACTGGGTAAAAATGGGGGTTAGACGGCTCAAACATAGGCATGTCATCCATTTTGGTGTGGTCCTGTAAGTCTTGTAGATTAGATAAAACAACCAAATCATCAAATAAAATATTAGTACCACTAAAATTACTCATGCCATATAAATTTGAGTCAGATGCAACATTTTCATGCAAATTAGATACTTCATTTACTGTACTATTATCATCAAATTCAGTTGTATCATATACATGATCTCGGCAATTATGAAAATGTTTTTTCACTGTAATATTGCGGACGAATTTGTTAAGGTCCATTAATGTCCGAAAAAAGTCAGTCACATTTGGGAGAAAAAGACAAGCCTTTAGAGAGGAGATCAAGTTGCTCATGAGAAACAATTTTGGCCGATATATTAAAGACAGGCAAACAAGTTACCTCTTTCTCCCATCTTTGCGAGCGCCTACGGCTTGATTGATGTTTCCGCCCTGCCCTCCGTTTTTTTAAGAAGAGGATCTGGTGTGAACAGTGTCCCTTGTATTCGGGAGAGGTGAGGATGCTGCATTGGGTCTGTTAATCGCTGAATTCAGGGACCGGTCTTGGACTTCTGAGGTGGAAATAACTGAGTCCGTATCCTGTGAGGTGAAGCTCACTCTTAGATCCTTCTTATTTTTACGATGTTTGTATTTATTTCTGTTGGGCTTCAGGATAGATTTGGGAGTATGTGCATTTCCAATGCTAGATGGCCATTGATAGACGGTTCCAGTTTTGTAGTCCTGGAGGTCTCTTTGAAACTTGATATGTTTAGTTTCAGTGATTGTGGACTCCGTTTTTGTCAACTTGTCCATAATAGAATTGTCCAGGGCTATGAAATCATTATGGTTTTCAAATATAGAGGCTTGAGCTTGTAGATCTTTTTTTTATTTACACAGTTTTTTTTTTTTTTTTTTTTTTTTTAATGGGAAAAGGGGGGTGATTCAAATTTTTAACAGGGGAGGGGTTAAATTATCTTTATTATTTTTTTTCACTTTTTTTTGCAGTGTTATAGCTTCCATAGGGACCTATAACACTGCACACACTGATCTTTTACATTGATCACTGGTTCTCATGCCTGGATCTCAGGCACTGAGCAGTCATTCGGCGATCGGACAGCGAGGAGGAAGGTAGGGACCCTCCTCGTGTCTAACAGCTGTTCGGGATACCGCGATTTTGCCGCGGCGATCCCGAACAGCTCCCTGAGCAAACCGGCATGGTTTCACTTTAGACGCAGCGTTCAACTTTGAGCTATTAGCCACGGGTTCCGGCTGTTGTTAGAGGCCGGGCCCGACCCGCTATGACGCAGCACGTTATAGATAGGGAAAGGACTCAGGACGTACCAGTACGTCCTTGGTCCTTAAGGGGTACTCCGCTGCTCAGCATTTGGAACAAACTGTTCCGAACGCTGGAGCCGGCGCCAGGAGCTCATGACGTCATAGCCTCGCCCCCACATGACATCACGCCCCACCCCCTCAATGCAATTCTATGGGAGGGGGCATGACGGCTGTCACGCCCCCTCCCATAGACTTGCATTGAGGGTGTGGGGTGTGACATCATGAGGGGGCGGGGCTATGATGTCACGAGCTGCCGACTCCAGCATTCGGAATAGTTTGTTCCAAACGCTAACTAGCGGAGTACTCTTTTAAAGGACATTGGACGTTCATGTACATCCTGATGCGCTGGTACTTCGTGCACCAGGATGTACATTTACTTCCTATATGTGAAGAGAGCACAGGAGCTGCGCTCTGTTCTTACACTGCTGCTATCAGAAGCCAGGGACCCACCAGCAATGGCGGACATCAGCGATTACGCTGATGCCCGCCATAAACTAATCAGATGCAGTGATCAATCCAGATCACAACATCTGCAGCAATATGGTTCCTCTGATGGTTCATTGGATCACCTTCAGCACAACCACGGGGATCAGATGTCCCCTCACCTGCCTCCGGCCACTCTCACGTGGTCCTATTCTCTGGTAGATCGCCAATGATACTGATCAGTGCTATGCCTATGCATAGCACTGAACAGTATTAGCAATTGTTAGATTGCTAATACTGTTAGCTAATAAATAGTCCCCTAAGAGGACATAAAAATAAAAAATGTGAATTAGCTCCTTCTCCAATAAAAATTTAAATTGCCCCTTTTTTCCCATTTTACCCAAAAGTGTATAAAGAAAAAAAAGAAGTGAATTAACATATGTGGTATCAGCGCATGCGTACATTTCTGAACTATCAAAATTGAATGTTAATGATCCCATACGGTGATTGGGATGTGTGCGGGTTAAAAAAAAAAAAATCCCAAATTCCTGCATATGTTTATTTTTATGTTTACATATTTTTTGGGAAAGGGGAGGGATTTAAACTTTTTGCATGGAAGGACTTAAAGGACTTCCAGTACTTTTCAGCTACTGTATGCTCCACAGGAAGTTCTGTTCGTTTTGAATTTCTTTTCTGTCTGACCACAGTGCTCTCTGCTGACACCTCTATCCATGTCAGGAACTGTCCAGAGCAGGCGCAAAAACCCCATAGCAAACCTATCCTGCTCTGGACAGTTCCTGACATGGACAGAGTTGTCAGCAGAGAGCCCTGTGGTCAGACAGAAAAGAAATTCAAAAAGAAAAGAACTTCCTGTGGAGCATACAGCAGCTGATAAGTACTGGAAGGATGAACATTTTTAAATAGAAGTAATTTACACATCTGTTTAATTTTCTGGCACCAGTTGAATATTTTTTAAGCAGTTCTATTGCATTGATCTATGTGATCTGTGATCTATTGGTAGAGCCTGGTTTAGAAAGGGGCAGGCTCTATCTATACTGTAGGAGAGATTCTACTACATTTACACCAGATTACAAAAATCCACATGATCTGGTACAGATGTTCTACTGTGGATTTGGCTCCAGGCACCGTGTATCCGCTCTTTGTGGATTATACCATCAATGGTGGAGATTTATTAAAATCTGTCCGGAGGAAAATTTGCTGAGTTGCCCATAGCAACCAATCAGATCGCTTCTTTCAGTTTTCAGAGGCCTTTTAAAAAATGAAAGAAGCGATCTGATTGGTTGCTATGGGCAACTCAGCAACGTTTCCTCTCCCCCCTATGTAATTACATCTGGCAGAGAGTTTACTAAATTACTACTAATCTGCAGCAAACTAAGGAGAGTTTTCATTCTTTTCAAACGTATGGTTTTTATATGACTATTTTATTTTATTTTTTTGCTTACATGCGACCTATATATCAAATAGGTGCACGGCCTTGATAAATAAATCACACGTAAGCAAAACTCGGGAAACCTACTTACAAAAGCATTTTTTTAAAGCAGAAAAGTTTTCCCTTATCTTAAAAGCCGAAGTTCTTTATCTACCCTTTATAAGCAGTAGCGTTGCTCTAGAGAGTGACAGGAGGAGGGGAAGGCGTACTGCAGCGGGCGACACCCTGACTGGCCAGCCTGGCACTAAATAGCTGCACTCCAACTATCCCGCAACAACCCATCCACCCTCCTCAGAAATGAAAAAATATTAAAAACATACTATGCCGCATCATGAATATCCGTACTCTGTAGGCTTTTTTGTTTAATTTTGAGCCAGCATTATGGGATGTTGGTGGGCAGAGTCTTGCGTCGCTGTGTTGAGGCCGGAGTTTACATCAGGAAGGAAAACAGCGCAGTACCAACAGGCACATAAACATTTATTTTATTTTTTAGGAAAAAATGTTGTGACACACACGGGTTATTTACGTAGTCTGTAAAAATTCTTACACAATTATTTTGTGCCTTATTCTATTTTAACACAACATTAATTTTAAAATTTAGTTGGTACGCCAGCATATACTTGTCCTAAAATTAACAAGGTGTTTAGTGTGTATTTTCAACCTTAAAATTAAGTTAAATAATTTTTTTTTTCTATAATAACATTAATGTAGTAGCTTTTTTGAATGATGCAGAACAAGAACAGTTGTTAAAGTGGGTGTTTTTTCTAGGTCTTTAAAAGTCAACTGGTGCCAGAAAGTTAAACAGATTTGTAAATTAAATATAGAAGTGGTAGAAATGAGTGGCACGCACCGCAAGAATAACTTTAGAAATTCAAGAACAGGATTTTTATTCCAAGTAGCAGCGTACAGGTAACAGGGAAAAGAAAGTCTTCAAGCGGGAAGGACAGTGACCGCAGCCACGGTCAGAAGCGGGGGCATACCACGGAGCAACAAGTAGTTTCATGTCATGCTGACGCTTCTTCCGGTTGCAGGTGTACGCCTTCCCTAAGCAGGTGGGTCACTTAAATACACACCTTCACATAACACATCACAAGTACACAGAGCAAATAGTGAACAATAATAACAGTATGTGCATGTTTAAAAACATTTAGAAAAAGCAAGAAAAGAATGTAACTATCACAGGAAAGAAGAAAAGTCATGCCTTTCATTTAGTCCGACGGCATCCAGCTTGAGAATCCACAGCGATTCACGCTGTAATAGATATCGATGCCTGTCCTCACCCACTGGAGCCACTCCCACTCTCTCCAGGCCGGCAAATTTTAACCCCACAGGACTGCCTCCATGGATTTCAGCCATATGTGAGACAAATCTGGGGGACCCCTTTCCGGACCTGAGGGAGTAGAGGTGTTCTCTAACCCTTGTGCATAATGCACGTTTTATTTTGCCCAGATAAAAATTTTTGCAAGGGCATGTTAAACAATAAATGATGTGGGTGGATTTGCAAGTTATCAATTGGTTGACATGTATCTCAGAGCCGCCAAGGGAAAAATTTCTCTTGGCTAAATTATAACTACAGTAATTGCATATCCTGCAAGGATAATTCCCTTTCAGCTGAGTCTGTCAGCCAGTTGGTAATTGTCTGGGACCTCCTATTTTTATTCTTTTTAATAACCTCACCTAAGGTTTTAGATTTCCTAAAGGTTACTATAGGTTTTTCTCTTGCCAAAACTCCCAACTCCTCATCATTTTTAAAGAAATAACAGTTATCATAGATGACCTTACGAATCAAATCATTAAGGGGTGAGTTGGCAAAAGAAAAAGTGAAGTGTCTGTCTGTATTACTGGTAATGGCTCTGGTAATAACTCCGAACGTATCTTTTTTTCAATTTTTTCATAAGCTTTTTCAATTATTTTTCTAGGATAGCCACGTTCAAGAAGGCGTGTGGTGAGGGCTTCTGCTTGCATCTGGTAGGTGTTAGGATCGCTATTTACTCTTTTTAGTCGTAAAAACTGACCATAAGGAATATTGTTCTTAACGTGTGTGAGATGTGAGCTCTCATTGTGCAATAGGGCGTTCTTTGCTGTCTCCTTTCAGTATCCTGATGTTGTCAGGGAACCATTTTTAATCTCCAAATGGACATCTAAAAAATCCAATGTCTTATTGCCAAAAACACTAGTGAACAACATGTTCACTGTGTTTTTTTTCGTTCATATACTGCAAAAACGCAGCAAAGTCCGACTCCTCTCCATCCCATACAACCAACACATCATCCACATATCTCAAATAATATTTAATGAAATGGATAAATGGATTCTTGGTAGAAAAAATAAATTCCTGTTCAAATATGGTCAAAAATATATTTGCATAAGTGCATGATACAGGTGTGCCCATGGCTGTGCCATGGGCCTGCCTGTACCACTGACCATCGAGTAGAAATGTGTTGTTCTGTAGGACGAAGAGGAGTGACTCACAGACAAAATCAATGAACCTAGGGGGATCGATCTCCATGAGAGAGAAAAGAACGCAAAGCTTGTACACCCGCACCGTGTGGGATGCGGGTGTACAAGCTTTCAATATCAATGGAGACCAATTTATAGGGGTCTTTCCAGCAGAAGCCCTCAAAGGCTGTCAGTAATTCGCCTGTGTCTTTTAGCAGGGTGGGAATAGATTTTAAAAGAGGGGCCAAAAGCCATTCTAAGTAGCCTGATAGGGCCTCCGTAGGAGACCCTATACCGGCCACTATCGGCCTACCTGTAGGGTGGGTGACACTCTTGTGTACCTTTTGGTAACACATACCACTTAGCTGGTTTTGGTGACAAGGGGACTAACTTTTCTGCAGTTTTTTAACTGATAACGGAGCCTTCCACATAACATCTTAATAATTATTTTAGATGATCTAAAATATGTCTGGTAGGGTTGTCTTTTAATTTCATATATGTATTAACATCACTAAGATGACGATCTACTTCAGCATTGTAAGCTGTGACACTCCAGACTACTGTGCCCCCCTTGTCTGCTTTTGTAATATGTAGTTGTTCTCTCTTACTAAGCCATTCCAAGGCTCGTTTTTCATTGGGGGGGAAGGTTGTTCTGAGGAGGGGGGTAAATTAACGCCTGCATGGCCTTCATGACCGCTTGTTGAAATAAATCAACATTACTGCCCTGTATGACGGGCGGACTGAAAGTGGATTTGTTACCACCAGGAAAAAATGTAGCTCTTGACTACTGTCAGAGCATAGTCCTCTAGGGACGTCACTTTCCACTTCAGTCCCATCCATCAGGCTGGAGAGTAACTCAATGTTAGCTCTATCAATGCTGGTAAATTCACACACTAAAGCTAAAGACACTAAAGCCCAAGGAGGAGATATTGCAGGGTTTCTCTCCCTCTAATGCCAACATAGGCTTTTTATGATAACCTCCTTTTTGTGCTCGTGCAAAAAATTTTTTTTTAATGCTTTGTGCATTAAAAAAAATTTTAATGCTTTTTTTTAATGCTATAGTGAAAAAGTCCCGGTCAAAGGCCTCATGCAGGCCGAAGTTCAGTCCCCTAGGAATAACCCCAAGACAGTCTGAATCCAACTCAGTGTCAGTAAGGTTAAACCCATTGTCCGGTTTAGTGGTTAAGTCCGCCAACTGATGTTCTTTCGTTTTATGGGGGACCTCCGATTCTCTCTTTTTTCTACCCCTTCCACGTCTCGTTCTTCTCTTACGAGTCTGTCCCCCAAAGGGGTCGCAGTGTTGGTTCTAGAGGTACCTGCTGCACTTGAGCTACCGGCCTCAGTCTCATCGCCAGTTTGGTCAGAAGGACTAGAATCTGACTCAGTTGTCAGGAAATCAGTGGCTTTTTTGTGGGACTTCTTTTCAGCTGGACGTTTTTGGTTTACATTTCTCCTCCTGTTGAACCTATTAGCACTCGGAGCATTCTTCCACATGAAGATTTGGTTAGTCTCAAAGTCATTTTTATCGCGTACATACTTATCGCGCTTCAATTCCTTTATGTCAATCTGAAGAGTGGCTAATTTCCTCTCCAGGTTCTTCATAGAGACAGTAAACTTGTCCTCAGACAGACGCGTCTTTAGTGCGTTTTTGGCGCGGCAAAGTTCTTCGGTGACGCGTACATATTCCATTTCAATTTTACGGAGTACTAACAGTTGCAATTTATGGAAGTGTTCCAAATATGCCTGCTGCCATGCCGTAACAAAAGCTGCATCCTCCGTGAACTGAGAAGGAGCTTTGTAAGCTCGTAAGCCCCGTGGCACACGTTGGCTTTCTATGTATGCATTTAATGATTTAATAGTCCAGTACAGTCGCACTTTTTCACCTAAGAAATAAACCCGATGCTCAAGGTTTTTAGTACTTGAATTCAGGAGGTCATCCTGTGAGTCACAAGACTGAAAGTATGCCCCTGCATCTACTCGACCTGCTCTGATCCCATGGTTTCAGGTGTCTGTTCAGACTCTAATCATGTTCACCATATCTCCCACGGCAGATGCGTTTTGCGTGCTCATGGTGCAAATGTGAATCAGTGCACAGTTTCAAACAGGATGTAAAGGAAGCAGAAATTCACCAGGCACTGCAGCACTGCCTATAACAGCGTATACGGGAGGAGATCACACCTGTAATGAATGGACCGCTGCTCTTAAGTCTCTTGTAGCCGGGGGTGCTCACTAAATAATGCAAGCGAAGGCAACCAAATCTAGAAGTGGTAGAAATGAGTGGCACTCACCCCAAGAATGACTTTAGAAATTCTGTTCCTGAATTTCTAAAGTCATTCTTTGGGTGAGTGCCACTCATTTCTACCACTTCTAGATTTGGTTGCCCGTCGCTTGCATTATTTAGTGAGCACCCCCGGCTACAAGAGACTTAAGAGCAGCGGTCCATTCATTACAGGTGTGATCTCCTCCCGTATACGCTGTTATAGGCAGTGCTGCGGTGCCTGATGAATTTCTGCTTCCTTTACATCAGTTTTGTAAATTATTTCTATTAAAAAATCTTTACCCTTCCAGTACTTTTTAGCAGCTATATGATACAGAGGAAATTCTGTTCTTTATGAATTTCTTTTTTGTCTTGTCCACAGTGCTCTCTGCTGACACCTGATGCCCATATCAGGAACTGTCCAGAGCAGCATAGGTTTGCTATGGGTATTTTCTCCTGCTCTGGACAGTTCCTGATACGGACATCAGGTGTCAGAGGGCACTGTGGACAAAACAAAAAAGAAATTAATAAAGAACAGAATTTCCTCTGTAGCATACAGCTGCTAAAAAGTACTGGAAGGGTAAAGATTTTTTAATAGAAGTAATTTACAAATCTGTTTAACTTTCTGGCACCAGTTCATTAAAAAAAAAAAAATTGCCCTTTTAATGTCCTTTTCTTCAGATGTATGCACTTTCTGTAAGCCAGGTTGGACCTGGAATACATATGCAACTTTTAAATGGAGATGCAACTTTTTTTTTTTCTTCAAAAATAGCGTTTATCACATTTGATAAATACATGACCACTGCAAAGTAAAAATACTAAGGTGAGCAGATTTCAGAAATGTGCTTCTGAATAAGCAAAAATCAATCATCGCAGCATGTATAGGAAAGTCATACGTGCAACTTTTTTACGCAAAAAAAAAAAATATATGGTGCTTGATAAATCTCCTTTTAAATGAGTAAAAGAAACTGCAGTAGACGGACTCGCACCTTCTAATAGTTGCTCCCTTCTAATCTGGTGCAGAATCCATTCCCGTGAATCTGCCACTTTGAGTAATTTGCTTTGATTAAACCGTCGAGTTTGGTTTAGAACAGTGGTTAATGCCTAAATAAATGAGCCGTAACGTGAACTAATAGTAACTGTAGCTTCGGGTATTTTAACCAAGCACCAGCGCTTGTGTGTGGAATGAAGATCTTGTTTTTATACTGGGAAAGGTCACTCTGTCAGTGTTTTGCAACTAGGGTGCCTCCGGCTGTTGCAAAACTACAACTCTCAGCATGCCAGGACAGCCAAAGGCTGTCCTGGCATGCTGGGAGTTGTAGTTTTGCAACAGCTGGAGGTGCATTGGTTTGGAAATTCCGCTCTATGTAATTCCACCAGAGGGCGCACCTCTATCAGGATTTCTATTAAGTTTTAATAACTTCTAAAACCTAATCACTTACTAGTACTAATACACAGGGGCGCTCATACTATTAGGTGCAAAGAGGTTCTGCAGGAAAGATTGCCCACTGCCATCTTGTGTGTATAAGATGATGTTTAAGCCTCTATGCTCCTTCATATCCATGCCCCACAATTATTGGTGGATTGATACGATTGGGGATTTTCTGGAGAGCCATAAATGAGGGGGTCTATAGCTGGCACCCACTGTTATCAGATCAGCATCACCTGTTCTTGTCCAGTCCCCTCTGTTGTTAGTGTCTTACCCTGGGTAAACTACTGTGGTATCACAAGATGCTTTTAGGCACATTAGTTACATGACATCATAAATGTGTTTCTATAACGTGATCGGCTCTTCTGGGATGTAACAAATGGCTTTGTCTGGGAAGAAGTTGTGACATCTTAGGTGTGTTTCTTACTGGTAGGCTGCTGTGATTGTAAATGGGGTTTTATTACGGACGTCACAAGTGAGTGTCAGGTAAGTTGGTGTGACGTCACAAGAGAGCGTCGGGTGAGTTGGTGTGACGTCACAAGGGAGCGTCTGGTGAGATGATGTGACGTCACAAGGGAGCGCCAGGTGAGTTGGTGTGATGTCACAAAGGGAGTGTCTGGTACGTTGTTGTGACGTTACAAGTGAGCGTCTGGTACGTTGGTGTGACGTCACAAGTGAGCGTCCGGTACGTTGGTGTGACGTCACAAGAGAGCGTCTGGTGAGTTGATGTGACGTCACAAGGGAGCGACTGGTGAGATGATGTGACGTCACAAGGGAGCGCCAGGTCAGTTGGTGTGATGTCACAAGGGAGTGTCTGGTACGTTGTTGTGACGTTACAAGTGAGCGTCTGTTACGTTGGTGTGACATCACAAGTGAGCGTCTGGTATGTTGGTGTAACGTCACAAGTGAGCGTCTGGTACGTTGGTGTGACGTCACAAGTGAGCGTCTGGTACGTTGGTGTGACGTCACAAGTGAGCGTCTGGTACGTTGGTGTGACGTCACAAGTGAGCGTCTGGTACGTTGGTGTGACGTCACAAGTGAGCGTCTGGTACGTTGGTGTGACGTCACAAGAGAGCGTCTGGTGAGTTGATGTGACGTCACAAGGGAGCGTCTGGTGAGATGATGTGACGTCACAAGGGAGCGCCAGGTCAGTTGGTGTGACGTCACAAGTGAGCGTCTGGTACGTTGGTGTGACATCACAAGTGAGCGTCTGGTATGTTGGTGTAACGTCACAAGTGAGCGTCTGGTACGTTGGTGTGACGTCACAAGTGAGCGTCTGGTACGTTGGTGTGAAGTCACAAGTGAGCGTCTGGTACGTTGGTGTGACGTCACAAGTGAGCGTCTGGTACGTTGGTGTGACGTCACAAGTGAGCGTCTGGTACGTTGGTGTGACGTCACAAGTGAGCGTCTGGTACGTTGGTGTGACGTCACAAGAGAGCGTCTGGTACGTTGGTGTGACGTCACAAGGGAGCGTCTGGTGAGTTGATGTGACGTCACAAGGGAGCGCCAGGTCAGTTGGTGTGACGTTACAAGTGAGCGTCTGTTACGTTGGTGTGACATCACAAGTGAGCGTCTGGTATGTTGGTGTAACGTCACAAGTGAGCGTCTGGTACGTTGGTGTGACGTCACAAGTGAGCGTCTGGTACGTTGCTGTGAAGTCACAAGTGAGCGTCTGGTACGTTGGTGTGACGTCACAAGTGAGCGTCTGGTACGTTGGTGTGACGTCACAAGTGAGCGTCTGGTACGTTGGTGTGACGTCACAAGTGAGCGTCTGGTACGTTGGGGTGACGTCACAAGTGAGCGTCTGGTACGTTGGGGTGACGTCACAAGTGAGCGTCTGGTACGTTGGTGTGACGTCACAAGTGAGCGTCTGGTACGTTGGTGTGACGTCACAAGTGAGCGTCTGGTACGTTGGTGTGACGTCACAAGTGAGCGTCTGATGAGTTGGTGAGACGTCACAAGCGAGCGTCTGGTACGTTGGTGTGACGTCACAAGTGAGCGTCTGATGAGTTGGTGAGACGTCACAAGCGAGCGTCTGGTACGTTGGTGTGACGTCACAAGCGAGCGTCTGGTACGTTGGTGTGACGTCATATCACGAGCAATTCAGTCAGGTATAAGAACATTGTGATATGACAACTGTGTTTCTGTCCAATAATCTGATGGGACATCACAAGTAGGTTGTAGTCGTGAAACTAAATGGCAGCATTTATAATATCTCATTTGTTTTAAGGTTACACCACGATGACACAAAAAAATATGCATCACATGGTTAAAGCGTACCTGTCATATCACAGAAAAAAGATAATGCTTCTCTATGTTACTCACTAGGTCATGCAGATGCTTTACTGTCTTTTTATGTGTCTGGCTTCTGTATTTCCAAATCCCAGGGCCGAAGCCTGGGGTAAAAAAAAAAAAAGATAAACCTAAATAATCAACACTAAAATGTAACTTTTATTAAGTGTCAATTAAAAAAAAAAAAAAAGTGAAAGTTAAAACTGACACAGGGACAGGGTAGTACGTAAATAACAGTGATAAACTCAGAGATCACCTCTTTAGAGCTCAGGTATATGCAGTACTGCAGTTCACCGCAAACACAAGCCCATCTGTGTGTCCTTTAAAACAGAAACAACATGCCAACCTCTACATGTTTAGCCGTTACAATGGCGTTCTCAAGAGGTATATAGTGGCAGTAGTTGGGGTTTGGATATATTGTGGCTTTGGCCCTTGACCACCCTTTGGGTTATTATTGTAAGTGATTAGCTTCTGTATTTGGCTCACAGATCCCTGCTGCTCAATCATTCTGACATCCACTGCTCAGGAAGGGGCGTATCCGAGGCAAGCACTGAGCCTGCCCTCACTCACCATGCATTCACTTCCTCCCTGAGTCTGCTGTGCTGGGTATCTTCATCCAATCACTGCAGGCTGCTCTGTAACCTCCTCCTCTCTGTTTTCATGCTGCAGCCTGATAGGACAGGAGTGAGCACAGTGCTAGTCCCGCCCTCACTTTCTTGATTTTGTGAGGAGTGCTAGTCCCGCCCTCACTTTCTTGATTTTGTTCCTGCCTATGCTTTAGCTGGGACAAAGATGATGCTTCAGCCAAACAAGATTGACTTCTGGATGGAATGGGGACCCCTAGTGGTCTTTTTTTTTTTTATTTATTTTTTTTATATAAGCCAGAGGCTTCTCCCCACCACTCTAACCTTAATTGATGAGTCGCTTCCTGTCTGGGTATAGGGAAAGAACAATCAATCAAGGTCGACAGGGTAAGGAGAAGCTGCCAATGAAAAGTGGTTCAAGCAGCATGAAAGTGATGACATCACAACTAATTTGAAACTATTGCTGTTGTTTCATAGCCACTTAAATTGTTCCTACACAGAAACCCCATGTTGGTGAACGCCTCATAGACTATATATCAGATGTACACATACATTTAAATGGATAACAAGACGATACAAAGGGTGAAAATGAGGGAGCCAGGTTCCCCAGCCAGAGAATTGCCCATGCCTACACAGCCGTTCTTTATTGAAATTGATGTGTCAGAGTGTTTGGCTGTTTCTGATGCTTCCATTCATCTTTATAGAGCAGTGCTTCCTAACCAGGGTGCCTACAGCTGTTGCAAACCACAACTCTCAGCATGCTTGGACAGCCTTTGACTAATATAGGAATAGAAGTGTACCTTGCGCCCCTGATCTGTGGCGTCCTCTTTCATTTTCTTCTTCATCAGGCTCAGACTGCCATGACGATTTCTTCCAGCCAAAACTTCAGCATCTGCAGGACAAACATCTTAGACTCGACATTTTTCCAATTGTCCCATCTATAGGCCTCCGAACTGTAATAATGCACGCCCCACCCCCCTTCCCCCTTGGTGTCCTGCAAAATAAAAGTGCCTAGGTTAATAGATCACCCATTAAGTAGGTTTATCCCCATAATAGGAAGGTAGGTATGTTCCACAGCAGTTAGTTACTTTATTAGGTTAGGTAAATGTGTTGGTAGTGGGGTAGCAAAGTAGCTAGGTAAATAAATTGGAATGGTAGGTAGGTAACCAGGTAGGTAACAAGGTAGGAAGGTTCATAGCTAGGTAGGTAGCTATGTAGGTAGTTTGGTAGCCAGATAGCTAGGTAGGTAGCTATGTAAATAGATAGGGAGCCAAGTATGTAGGTAGGCAGGCAGCTAAGTACGTAAGTGGGTAGGTAAATATGTGGATGGGTAGGTAGGTAGCTAAGTAACTAGGTAGATAAATAAGTAGCTAGGTAAGTAATTAGGTAGGTAGGCGGCCAAGTAGCTAGGTAACTAGCTATGTAGATAGGCATGTAAATAGGTAGGTAGGTAGGCAGACATGTTGGTCAGGTCGTCATGTAGATAGCTATGTTGGTAGGTAGCTAGTTACGTAGATAGGTAAATAGCTATGTTGGTAGGTAGCCAGGCAAGTAATTATGTTGGTAGATAGCTAGATATGTAGGTAGATATTTAGGTGGATAGCTATGTTGGTAGGTAGCCAGGTAATTAGGGTGATTAGTAGCCAGTAAGGTAGCTATGTGGGTAAGAAGCCAGGTAAGTAGTTATGTTGGTAGGTAGCCTGTACATATCAATGTTGGTAGCTAGCCAGGTAGGGAATAATGGTGCTAGATAGCAAGCTGCACTCACATTCCACCTCCCGCACCTACAAACCACCAAGAATGCAGAAAAAAATGCCAAAACACCCTCCAAACTTATGCTTACCTCATCATGTCTCACGCAGCAGTCTCTGATCTGATGCATCGCATGCTTCTTCCTCCCCAATGCAGGCACCAATGAGTGATGTCAATGACTCCTGTACTGAGAAGGTCAGGGGTCTCCTCTCAGTGTTGGCTGCAGATGTGGCTCATACTGAGAGGACCTGAATTGCAGTGAACCCGACTGCTGGAGCGTCCGACTAAAAGAAAAAGTGGCGCTCACCAGTGATGACTGGAAGTAACCACGGACACACTTATAAAATAACAAAGGGATTTTATTCACTGAAAACTTGTTTCGGAGGTCCAAGCCCCCTTTTTTAAGTCCATGGATGCAATTCAGGACCTCCACAGTGGATGGACCCGGGTCGGTGGCAACCACGATACCATCTATAATTCTATGAACATCAAGGTGTTGAGCCTTTACCCCAACATCACCAGGTGAGCAGGTTCACCTCTTTTTGTCTATTCGCCCAGTTTAAAATTTGGTAACAGCACTAGGCAGCACCTTCCCCTATTCATTATTTTCCCCTCTTTATTAATCACACTGAGAGGTGGCTTTCAACTGTATGCGCGTGAAGTAGTTAGTCAGATAGGTTGTTATGTTAATAGGTGGCCAGGTAGGTATAGCATATCTTAAAAAGTCTACATACACCTGCATAATGTGAATACAGTACAGTAGAATCTCCCAATAGTGGACACTCACGGGGAATAAAAAATTGTCCGCTATTGAGATATGTCCCCTATTGGGGAAAAAAGACTAAAAAATCTTTCTAGATTACTGAATACTGTATTGTATTTGCTCCAGAGTGTAATTACCTATAAAACATGAAAAAAAGCAATATCACAGTAGAGTCTCCCAGTGACGTATAATCGCCCCTTATCCCTCCCCTGTATCATATCCTTCCCCGTTATACCCTGTGCCACCTTATTTCCCCTGTGCCTTGTGCCAAATTATCCCCCCTTACCCCCTGTGTCACATCATTTCCCCTTGATCCCCCCCCTGTGCCATTTCATTCCCCACTTCATTACCCTCTGTATAAATTCATCACCCCCTCCCCCTTTATGAAGTGGCACAAGGTTATAAAGGGGGGAATGAGGGGATGATGAATTTGCACACAGGGTAATAAACGGGGAATGAAATAGCACAGGGGGGATCAAGAGGAAATTATGTGACACGGGGTAGTAAAGGGGGGATGATTTGGCACTGGGCAAATAAAGTGGCACAGGGGGGGATCAGTGAAGGAGAGGGGTGAATGTTGTGGCTGGTGGACATACAGAAGCAGGAGATCACTGTTTAAACATTGGTCTTCTGTGCTGGGGCTGGTGCAGTGGGGGCCTGGGCCCCTTACTGGGGTATTGGCTGTACCACCGGATGGCGGCCCTGTGTACAAGGTAGGGCCGGCACATGAGCCTGGTTGTCCCCTATTGGGAGTGTTTTGTCCCCTATTGGGTGTGTCTGCATCTGCTATTGGGAATGTCCCCTATTCAGAGGGTGCAAATACATTGTCTTATGGGACTCTGCCGGGGGAATAAAAACTGTCCACTATTGGGAGGGAAATTTTACTCTCATTGCTTCAGAACATAAAGGGGGAATTTATCATTGGTTTTAGGCTGCTTTCATACTATAAAGTTCTTCTGTTTTAAAGAGCTGTTATAATGTTTCATTATGAAAACCCTTAAAAACGGCCATTACAAAATCCCATTAAAGTCTATGGGATTTTTACATTCTCCATTTTAACCCGTCATAGCCCGTTATTAATAACGGACTTTATTTGTGACGGGAGAAAAAACGGTACATGCGCTATTTTTCTCCCATCACAAAATAAGGTCCGTTATTAATAACGGGCTATGACGGGTTAAAACGGAGAATGTAAAAATCCCATAGACTTTAATGGGATTTTGTAATGGCCGTTTAATAGCCGTTTTTAAGGGTTTTCATAACGGAACATTATAACGGCTCTTTAAAACTGAAGAACTTTATAGTTTGAAAAACGCCAATTCTGCCGCATGGCGTTTTATTGGCCAAAAAACGCTCAACCAGATGTTCGCTGTAAATCAATGAGAAATCGCAAATTCTTTTTTCAGTTTGGCGTTTTTTTTTATCCTTTTGCTGTTTTTTACTCTTTTTTTTTAGCTCCTTGGCAGTTTTGCAAAGTCGCAGCATGTTGAGCCAACAGCGTTTTTGGGAGTGAAAAAATGCCAAGAAAAACGACATGTGGGTTTTAACTTTGGCGTTTCTGAAGGCGTTTTTTTAAATAAAATTTCGTAGGGTACCATTAAAAAAAAAGATACAGTAGTGACGACATTTTTCTTTTTATAACAACATTTTTATACATTTTTAAAACAGGGATACATTTATGTGGGCGGGCAGGGCACAAAAAGTATAGCCGACAATAATAAAAAATGTAGTGAATGTGTGTTTCACTTTTTTTCTTTAATTTTAAATTTTTGTTAGGTATTACTACTACTCCCAGCATGGAACACACTGTTCCATGATGGGAGTAGTAGTACCTGTGCTAATTGAGAGATCGCCCTGGGTCCGTTGCGATACTCCTGTATAATGTATAGGTGCTGGCAGCTGCTCTTCTATGGTCCCCTGCACTGCCGTATATATACACCATACGGTTCCAGCCAATCACAGCTCTCTGTGGGAAATATGAATAGGTGTATATATACGTCAGTGCAGGGGACCATAGAAGAGCGGAGGCTGCATCTATACATTATACAGGCCAATTGCATCGGATGTCAGAAGTTACACGCACTGCGATCTGTCTATTAATGCAGGTACTACAACTCCCAGCATGGAGCAGAGCGTGCTCCATGATGGGAGTAGTAGTACCTGCAGTTAAGGACAGGTCACAGCAGGTATCACTCCTGACACCTGATGCGATCATCCTATCTATTGAAGAGATGCGGAGCGGCACTCTACAGTGCTCGCATCTCTGCTCTGTACTCCGGCCAGTGATGTGACTCCTCACTCATTCATATTTCCCTCAGAGAGTGGTGATTGGCTGCAACCATCCGGCCAATCCCCACTCTGGGCAGAAAATATCACATCACTGGCCGGAGTATAGTGCAGAGATGTGAGTGCTGTATAGAGCCGCTCTGCATCTCTGCAATATTATGGACGATTGCATTGGGCAATATGTCTATTAGTACAGGTACTACTACTCCCCTCATGGAACATGGTTTTTTCCATGCTCGGAGTAGTAGTACTACCTAAAATGTAAAAAAATAGAGAGAGAAAAAAAGGGAAACACACACACTTTATTAAAAATGTATTTTAATTTATTTCTAAAAAAAAATAAAAACTTCGTTAAATACATTTTTTTTCATCACCACTGCATCCTTTTTTTTAATTTTTTTTATTTATTTATTTTTTTGGTACCCATCAAATTTTGGGTACTAAAAAAAACACCAAAGGGGCCAAAAATGCAATTTCCACTCAAATGCAAAAAATGCAAGGAAAATACTGTGGCATTTTATCTTGCATTTTTTTCTTGCATTTTTTTTGGGCCACAAAAAAACCAAGTAGAAACTTAGCCTTAACCTTGGTTTTGTGGTGTACATTTGTCTCACCGTTTGTCTCAGATGCTGTTTTGAGACTTTTCATTGCGACTTTTGCTTTAGAAGGTTTTTCAAAATCAACATTCCAAGTCATGATTTCAGTTGATATCATGCAGTGTATTACAAGATAGTACTTCAGAAGATTTACAAGTACAGTGGGGAGGGGCCTAAAACCCTGCATTAAAATTACACAAAAAAGTGCTCAAGTGAAATCAAAATATACAATAAAACTGACCAGGTTACTGATATAAATTGGTGACAAAGCTATTGTCAAGGCTTGAGGTCACCAATAGCAACCAACTCTGTATGGCTCTCAACGCGTTTCTACCTCAATAACATGGTGTTCTCAGGAGAGACCAAAATATAAAGCCAGATCACTGGGCCAACCAAAGTATTGAGTAACCTGTAAATAAAATGTGAAAACCTGCTATAAGTACATATGCAGACTCCTGCAGCAGGGCTATGTAGTGCTGTGAATAGTCTTTACTCACAGGTCCCCATGCAACCCAGCGATGACCTAGAGAAAAACATATATAGCCCTGTAAACAACTATCCACATGCCCAAGTACCTGCAAAGAAAGCGGCCCGCTTTACGGTTCTTCGCCCGGTCAGGATCTCGCAGATGGAGCACTAAACATGCAGTGGGGGGTGCAATACCGCCCTCTTCTCTGCGCTTTCGTGTAGTCGGCGGTATGGCACGGCTCCTTGCCACTGTGGGTTTAGCGCTCACTGGATTGCATTGGGGACCTGTGAGTAAAGACTCTATTCACAGCACTACAATAGCCCTTCAGGAGCCTGCATGTGTACTTATAGCAGGTTATCGCATTTTATTTACAGGTTACCCAGAGCAACGTTTCCTGCCTTATTTAGAGACATCGGACTTGTATAGTGCTCAGATTTATGTACCCATATTACTAATTAGTAATCTAAGTGTACAAAACTATAAGTATTATAAGTGATACTTTGGTTGGCCTCTGAAATTGGCCCAGTGGTCTGGCTTTATATTTTGGTCTCTCCTGAGGACACCATGTCATTGTGGCAGAAATGCGTTGAGAGCCATACAGAGTTGTTTGCTATTGGTGACATCAAGCCTTGACAATAGTATATATCAGTAACATGGTCGGTTTTATTGCATATTTTGATTTTGGTAGGTTTATTTCACTTGAACACTTTTTTGGGTGTAATTTTAATGCTCATAATAAATGTTACGTTTTAGGCACCTCTCCCACTGTACTTGTAAATCTTCTGAAGTACTATCTTGTAATATTTTGACGAAGCTGGGAGTACAGGGTGGGCCATTTACATGGATACACCTTAATAAAATGGGAATGGTTGGTGATATTAACCTCCGGTTTGTGGCACATTAGAGTATGTGAGGGGGGACACATTTCAAGATGGGTGGTGACCATGACGGCCATTTTGAAGTCGGCCATTTTGAATCCAACTTTTATTTT
Organism: Hyla sarda; assembly: GCF_029499605.1. NCBI lineage: Eukaryota > Metazoa > Chordata > Amphibia > Anura > Hylidae > Hyla > Hyla sarda. The sequence continues at coordinate 44,479,613 of NC_079193.1, forward strand.
TCCAATAGGAAGAGGGTCATGTGACACATCAAACTTATTGGGAATTTCACAAGAAAAACAATGATGTGCTTGGTTTTAACCCCTTAACGCGCCACGATCCTGCATCATATCGCGTCGGTCCCAGCGCTCATCAACGGCCGGGACCCGCGGCTAATACCACACATCGCCGATCGCAGCGATGTGTGGTATTAAGCCTTTAGAAGCGGCGGTCAAAGCTGACCGCCACTTCTAAAGTGAAAGTGACCCGGCTGCTCAGTCGGGCTGTTCAGGACCGCCGCGGTGAAATCGCGGCGTCCCGAACAGCTGACCGGACACCAAGAGGGCCCTTACCTGCCTCCTCGGTGTCCGATCGACGAATGACTGCTCCGTGCCTGAGATCCAGGCAGGAGCAGTTAAGCGCCGATAACACTGATCACAGGCGTGTTAATACACGCCTGTGATCAGGATGAGAGATCAGTGTGTGCAGTGTTATAGGTCCCTATGGGACCTATAACACTGCAAAAAAAATGTAAAAAAAAAAGTGTTAATAAAGGTCATTTAACCCCTTCCCTAATAAAAGTTTGAATCACCCCCCTTTTCCCATAAAAAAAAATAAAACAGTGTAAAAAAATAAATAAATAAACATATGTGGTATCGCCGCGTGCGTAAATGTCCGAACTATAAAAATATATCATTAATTAAACCGCACGTTCAATGGCGTACGCGCAAAAAAAATCCAAAGTCCAAAAAAGTGTATTTTGGTCACTTTTTATACCATTAAAAAAATGAATAAAAAGTGATCAAAAAGTCTGATCAAAACAAAAATCATACCGATAAAAACTTCAGATCACGTATAAATTTTCCTGCATGTAGTTATGATTTTTTCCAGAAGTACGACAAAATCAAACCTATATAAGTAGGGTATCATTTTAACCGTATGGACCTACAGAATAATAAGGTGTAATTTTTACCGAAATATGCACTGTGTAGAAACGGAAGCCCCCAAAAGTTACAAAATGGCGTTTTTTTTTCGATTTTGTCGCACAATGATTTTTTTTTTCGTTTCGCCGTGCATTTTTGGGTAAAATGACTAATGTCACTGCAAAGTAGAATTGGCGACGCAAAAAATAAGCCATAATATGGATTTTTAGGTGGAAAATTGAAAGGGTTATGATTTTTAAAAGGTAAGGAGGAAAAAACGAAAGTGCAAAAACGAAAAAACCCTGAGTCCTTAAGGGGTTAACGTAACTTTATTCTTTAATGAGTTTTTTTTTTATAAGTTTCTGACCACTTATAAAATGTGTTCAATGTTCTGCCCATTGTGTTGGATTGTCAATGCAACCCTCTTCTCCTACTCTTCACACACTGATAGCAACACCGCAGGAGAAATGCTAGCATAGGCATCCAGTATCCGTATACACTGCTATATACTACTATATACACCGCAGGAGAAATGCTAGCACAGGCTTCCAGTATCCGTAGTTTCAGGTGCTGCACATCTCGTATATTCACAGCATAGACAATTGTCTTCAGATAACCCCAAAGATAAAAGTCTAAGGGGGTCAGATCAGGAGACCTTGGGGGCCATTCAACTGGCCCACGACAACCAATCCACTTCCCAGGAAACTGTTCATCTAGGAATGCTCAGACCTGGCACGTTCCCTGAGGTTTTTCCAGCAAGATGGTGCACCACTACATTATGGGTGTCAGGTCCGAGCATTCCTAGATGAACAGTTTTTCTTGTGAAATTCCCAATAAGTTTGATGTGTCACATGACCATCTTCCTATTGAAAAAACAAAAGTTGGATTCAAAATGGCCGCCATGGTCACCACCCATCTTGAAAAGTTTCCCCTCTCACATATACTAATGTGCCACAAACAGGACGTTAATATCACCAACCATTCCCATTTTATTAGGGTGTATCCATATAAATGGCCCACCCTGTATAATCGACCCCTTGCTGGTCGTGATGTGACTATTTAGCAAGATTATCAATTAATATCATGCATTGGTCAGGAATTTATCATGTGTGACTTTTCAGTTTGTTGCGTCTTTTGTCGAAACTGCTGAGGCGCAAATCTACATCAGCTCTGACTTGGCTTACAGAACGAACTGCAAACAGCATTATTAAAAAGTCGCACATTTTGTCGCACGGGATAAAATGTTGCACGAAAAGTCGCAGAGGAATCACAATAAAAAGTGGAGTACTGATGTAAGAAATTTGATCACCACCAGATTTATTACGTGCAATGCATCATGTAATTCATTTGGTGCAGGTACACGGTCAAACTCCTCCTCCTCCTCCTCCTCTTTTCGGTATAGGTACATGATCTACAACCAGAAAGCATAAATCTCTTTCTCCATGCCTGGCCTATAGGAAATGTTTTGGTACAGGGTGGGGGTCAGTTTTCCTTTTTCTAATTGTGTAACAGTGATTATTCATTCTGGACTTTATATCCCAGGTTGTTTCCCCAACATATACTGTATTACAAGGGCACCATAGTACATAAACAACCCAGGTGGTGTCACATGTAAAATAAAAATGTATATAAAAGGCCTTACCGGTCGAGGGGTGAAAAAACATACTCCCCTTATTCATGATTGGGCAGTTTACGTCCTCTGTATATTCAGAAAAGTCTGTCTATTAGTGCTTTTAAGAAAAATATCAGTATTTACACTATAGTTGGCCTTCTATAAGACATAAGAGTGGTAACTTTAATGCTGGGATCTGTCACCTATATCCCACTTTTTCTTTCTTTTTTTTATACTTGATCTATAGGAATAAGATTTAACCCTATATCTTGATCTATAGGAATAAGATTTAACCCTATATCTTGAAATATTTCATATAAGTAAACATCCCAGCACATATAGGCATATGAACACATCCCTCTACAAGGACCTGACTCCATTATGATGTCATTGTTAGGTCACTCACTATACTACCACCTCCATCTTGTGACGGTGACTCCACTCACTTTCCTCCTTACCACACGGACAGACACAATGAAGCTTCTGGTGCTCTTACAAGTTACCGCCATTCTTCTGTGTCAGTTGGATCATGGCGCTCTTTTTCCTCACCATAGAAGTAAGTACGCAAATATAGAACTATTCTTAGGCCGGCGTCACCCATTGCAGTTCTTGGGCCAAAGTCAGATGTGAATCCGACAAGAAGAAGAAGTGTATGTCCTTCCTTTATCTACAATTCCCTTTGGTTCCACTTTTTGAGCTTTAGCTCAAAGGACTGAATTAATTAAAAAAAAATAAAAAGATAGAAACGCTGTGTGAAATCCTCCCTTAAGGCTGTTTCACATGTAACTTTTTGTGACCATTTTTCATTCATTCATTCTTTTTTGTTATGCTCTTATGTTTTTTGCTCTTATACAGGAATGTGTTTGATTTTTTGTAAGGTAAATTTCACACACAGCTTTTTGTGGTCATTTGGGGCGAGATTTATCAAAATTTGTGCAGAGGAAAGGTTGACCAGTTGTCCATAGCAACCAATCAGATTGCTTCTTTCATTTCTCAGGGGCCTTTTAAAAAATGAAAGAAGTGATCTGATTGGTTGCTATGGGCAACTGGCCAACTTTTTCTTTGCACAGGTTTTGATAAATCTCCCCCATGTTTCTTTAATTGAGCCAAAGTCAGAAGTGTATTCAAAGGCATGGGAAATGTAAAGGAAGAACTTACACCTGTCCTTCCTGCTGGATCCACTTCTGTCTTTCTCTCAAAGAATGGCAGTGGCATTTTTTCCATAAAATATTGAGGAAAAGGGGTGCAGTTGCCCATAGCAACCATTTACAGTGCTTCTACTTTCATTTTCAAAAAGGCCTCTGAAAAATAAAATAAACCATCTGGTTGCTATGGCAACTCCATAATTTTTCCTCTACCCAGGTTTTCAAAAATCTCCCTCTAGAGTGTGAAACCCCCTGTAATAGAGAATGGGGACCTACCTGTCTCAGTCTCTGTCCACACTGCATTCTGTATATACATTTTGCATATATTTGTGGAGAGTGCATCGGTCTTATTACATACAGAGGGTATTAAAAAGATTTTCCACTACTATATAGTGCAGTGGTCTTCAACCTGCAGACCTTCAGATGTTGCAAAACTACAACTCCCAGCATGTCCGGACAGCCGTTGGCTGTCCGGGCATGCTGGGAGTTGTAGTTTTGCAACATCTGGAGATCTGCAGGTTGGAGACCACTGATATAGGGGACACTGTGGGGTTTCCCTTAATCTCAAGAATGGAGGTCCCAAAGCTCCAGTCAAAATGGAGTAGCAGTCACACTTACGCACTGCCACTCCATCTATTGTCTACAGGCACTGCCAGAGATAGCTACATACCGTACTTGGCTATCTTAGCCATTTGTTAGTGGCAATACACAAGTGTGACCACCAATCTATTTCAAAGGGAGCTTCAGGATCCCTAATCTCAGGATTATGGGGGTCCCATCACATAAACCTCCTGCGATTTTATACAATTATCCCCTATCCTGTGGGTAGAGGAAGAGTTTTAATGGAAGGACAACCCCCTTTTACAAAAGTACTTACACCTACCCAATGTGAACAGGTGTAATTGCAATTAAGCCAACAATTTGCCTCTAAAATAGACAAGAAAACTGCTTTACCACTAATGATAAATTCTCCTCACAGTCTCTACCCCTCTAGCATGTGGAGATCGACCTTTGGCAGGCCAGGAATTTGGCTCACGCATTGTTGGTGGAAAAGATGCCCTACCTGGGTCCTGGCCATGGTTAGTCAGTATCCAGCAAGCCATAGACGAGGATCATTTTGTGCACGTGTGCGGAGGCTCCATCTTGAATGATAAATGGATTCTAACAGCTGCCCACTGCTTCAAGAACCAAGCTGAGTAAGGCATCCCCTCACTATCTCTGTTACCATTGAATCACCTGCTTCTTAGGTTATGTCTAGATTTATACACTGAAGATTGGTATAGGCTTGATGTATAGGCTATGTGCTGACCCAGCAAGGAAGGAGTTAATTAGTGCTGCCGAGCAGCAATAGTCAACTCCTAGGAGCTATATAAATTATACAGCCATCTATATGGCTGTATAATGTATACAGTTAAGAGAGTGATACTTACCATGTAATCACTGGTCCGGACCTCTTCTTGTGTAACCCCACCTCTAGTGATCATGTTACGAGGGGCCGAGCTACACAAGAAGTGGCCTGAACCAGTCAAGACACATCTAAACAAGTGTTTTCAAAAAGTGTGCCTACAGCTGTTGCAAAACTACAATTCTCAGCATGCCCAGACAGCTTTTAGTTTAATTTATTCTCCCTCAGGGTTTAGGTAGGAAGACCAGGTAACACCAGGTACTTAGTTATATATTGTATATGTTTGCTAATATAATCAAATATCTTTCTTAATTCCTATTGTTTCAGCTCTGTGTTCTCTTGGAGACTGGTGTTTGGAGGCCATAAGCTGTCAGTGTCTGGCCCTGAAGTTCAGATTCGGGCCATATCCAAAAAGATAGAACATGAGAATTATGACCCGGACACAGAACGCAATGACATTGCGCTGCTTTCTATAGATCGTCCCATCTCTTACAATGAACACATTCAACCAGCGTGCCTTCCTCCGAAAACTGCACAAGTTCCACTCATGACCGATTGCTATATTGCCGGCTGGGGTGTTCTGGAAGAAGAAGGTATATATATATATATATATATATATATATATATATATATATATATATATATATATAATTTTAAATCAGGATTATGACTGTTCTGTATATTTGAATTTTACTATTTATCTTTTATAGAGGGTTTCTTGGACTTTTAGACTGATGGGCTATCCTCAGGATAGACCTGAGGAAAATCCAGAATAATCCTTTAAGTGTACGGTCACATGGGCGAGTTGCCCACGTGTATCCCGCTGCAGGTTTGAGCTGCGGGTGGGTGTTCTCCGGCAGATTTTCTGCAGTGGAAATTCCTCTGCAACTCAAACCCGCAGCAGGAAGCTTGCGGATAAACTGTACTTGTGAACGTATCCTTAACCAGTATCTAAAATTTTATATGTACTTTGAATTGTTATAACAGGGGAGATCTGACTGACAGACAGAATAACCCTCATCTATTATCCAGGGCAGAGTGTGACTTCAGAGAATGTCACTTTTTACTGATTACTTTTACTTGGATGCATTTACATGGACGGCCTAATAATTTCAATAGGCCCGTTGTAATACCTATTATAATACCTATATATTAAATATGCAGAATATCTCCTTAACCTCATTACAATATACAGCAGTGTCCTATTCCTAAGCCTCATACAAGTACCTGGGCTAAATTTCCTCTATATTTTGTCCTATCTAATGAAAACCAACAGGATATAAATGTCATAGAGGGAAGGATTCCCGGTTTAGGGCGCACTCAGCTACAATGTAAGAGCAGATCTATCCATGGCAGATTGGGGCCCATTCATCTACAGATTCTTTTAAACATGGCCAATATTTCATCTGACAATACAACAGTAACCTTCTGCTACATATGGGGAGTCTAAAGGTGCCCATTTACCTTATACTAAAGTCATCCAAACCTGCAGCTGTTCTGAACATTCCGGTGTATGAGGAGATCAAGAGAGATAACTGTAGGACACGTCTACCCACCTCAAAGTCTGGGCAAAATTCTCATAACTTATAATGTTTCCTTTGCAGCCACAGAACCATCGGATATTCTTCAGGAAGCCCGTGTAGACCTGATTTCTACAAAGCGTTGCAATAGCACGGCATGGTATAATGGCGCTGTGGGTGTCTACAACCTATGTGCAGGTTATGAGAAAGGAGGCATTGATAGTTGTCAGGTGACTATAGTGTGATGAAATGCAGCCATATGTAAAAAAATAACCTTCAGGTATTTGTACTGATATATTTTCTGTTCTGTCCTATAGGGTGACAGCGGGGGACCACTGATGTGCAAGGAGCCTAAGGCTCGAACCTACTCAGTGGTGGGTATAACCAGTTGGGGATCAGGCTGTGCACAGGCACAAAGCCCAGGGATTTACACCTCTACCCAATACTTTCTCAACTGGATCATGGACAAAACTGAGTCCAACCCGACCGCTAAGAAGCGCAAGCTTGGATAAGTCACCGATAAATAGACACTATGTTTTGCATGTCAGTAACACCTTGAACATGTTTACTTCAAAATAATAAAAATTACTGCAAACATATTACTTGGTATTTTTCAATGTAACGATAAGCAGATTTTACACATATTGCACATATGCATATAAGTTTTGATAACCTTCCTAGTTGTGTGATAGCAGCGAAGTAAAAAATGTGTACAAGTGACATGCATCTGCCTTGTAAACATAGTGTTCGTGAATATTCGGGGTTTCATCAAACACGCATTATATCTTCCTAGTTATGTGACAGCAGCAAACTAAAAAGTGTATGCAAGTGACACTCATCTGTCTTGTAAACACAGTGGACCTCTTCCGAGTACATTTTGTAGGGATTTAAATGTCGCATGAATTGTGCGCCAGAATTTCCAACAAAAAAATCCCCAAAACCCTCCTAGCTCTCCACTTTTACTAGGAAAAAATAAAAAAAAAGGAGAAAAGGGGGCGTTTTCCATGTTCCAAAAAAAAAAAAAAAAAAAAACATTTTCGCAAAAAAAACTACAAATTTATTAATGTTCCCACATAAAATGTGGTGGATTAGAGCTCTGGAAAAATCGACAGCTCGGAGCAGTTATTAAAAAAAGCAAAACGAAGAGAAAATCTCAAAGTACATTATATACCGTATTTTTCGCCATATAAGACGCTCCGGCATATAAGACGCACCCAATTTTAAAGGAGGAAAATCTAGAAAAAAAGATTCTGAACCAAATACTGTAGTAAAATATTTTATATCAGTATAGTTCCCCCACAATAGTTGGCAGTATAGTTCCCCCACAATAGTTGGCAGTATAGTTCCCCCACAATGGTAGGCAGCTCCTCCCCCCACAATAGTTGGCAGTATAGTTCCCCCACAACAGTAGGCAGCTCCTTCCCCCTCCCCCCCACAATGATTGGCAGTATAGTTCCCCCACAATAGTTGGCAGTATAGTTCCCCCACAATGGTAGGCAGCTCCTCCCCCCTCCCCCCCACAATGGTTGGCAGTATAGTTCCCCCACAATAGTTGGCTGTATAGTTCCCCCACAATGGTTGGCAGTATAGTTTCCCCACAATAGTTGGCAGTATAGTTCCCCCACAATGGTAGGCACTGGCCGCTCCCCCCCACAATAGTTGGCAGTATAGTTCCCCCACAATGGTAGGCAGCCCCCCCCCCTCCAAAATGGTAGGCAGCTCCCCACCCTCCACAATGGTTGGCAGTATAGTTCCCCCACAATGGTTGGCAGTATAGTTCCCCCACAATGGTTGGCAGTATAGTTCCCCCACAATGGTTGGCAGTATAGTTCCCCCACAATGGTTGGCAGTATAGTTCCCCCACAATGGTTGGCAGTATAGTTCCCCCAAAATGGTTGGCAGTATAGTTCCCCCACAATGGCTGGCAGTATAGTTCCCCCACAATGGTTGGCAGTATAGTTCCCCCACAATGGCTGGCAGTATAGTTCCCCCACAATGGCTGGCAGTATAGTTCCCCCCAATAGTAGGCAGCTCCCCCCCCACAGACATACAGCTTCCAGCCATATACAGTGTATGGCTGGAGGCTGTATCTCTGTGTGCTGCCCCCACAGTGATCCGGTCACTGCTCCTCTGGCCCAGTGTCACATCTACTGCTATGGCCTATGGACCATAGCAGTAGGTGCCGGGACCGGAGGAGCGGTGACCGGAACGCTGAAGATTACACACCGCCGGTCACTCACCAGGCCCCGGTCGGCGCGCGTCTTCCTCCGCTCCTCCGGCGCCTCTATGGTTGTACGCACGGGACGTCACTGAGGTCCCGTGCGTACAACCATAGAGAGGCGGAGGATCGCAGGAAGACCGCAGGAGGACCGGAGGAGGACGCGCATCGGCCGGGGAATGGTGAGTGACCCGCGGACATCCTTATGTCCCGAAAAGATTTTTCGGGACATAGGGATGTCCGGCATAGGAAAACCTATGATTTTATGTGCCCGGGCCGGCTTCTGTGTGCGGCTGCAGGCGGGGGCCGGCCAGAGCAGGTAAAAACTAATACTGTATATTAAAAACCAGGGGGCCTCCAGCTGTTGTGAAACTACAACTACCAGCATGCCCAGACAGCCTTTGCCGGTCCGGGCATGCTGGTAGTTGTAGTTTCAGAACAGCTGGAGGCCCCCTGGTTTTTAGTATACAGTTATTAGTAATTCACTTGCCCGGCACCCGGAACTGTATGTTCCAGGCGTAGGGCAATAAACCTAGCCGGTGTGAGGGGAAAAATTCACCGGCGGTCTCATGACTCACGAGGCTGCTGCGGGTGGGGAGCGGGTAGTCAGCGCTGTACCGCACCGCCGCAGCCTCTGTACTTACCGCTGACTTCCCGCTCTCGCCCGCAGCAGCCTCGGGCGTATATTCGCCGTATAAGACGCACCAACTTTTCCCCCCACGTTTTGGGGAAGAAAAAGTGCGTCTTATACGGCGAAAAATACGGTAATAGTAAATACTGTGGGAAAATACCTGTTGGAAAGAAAAACCCACAAGGAATACTATTCTCCACTCTTAGTAAATGAGGGTCTGGCCAGATTGAGAGCATCATGGACCTGGTGCTAAGAATTTTGATGGACCTACAAGTGGCTGCTACCCGACAGCTTGGTTAATTTCATCAAACACACTTTATATCCTTCTAGTTGGGTGATAGCAACAAACTAAAAAGTGTGTGAAAGTGTCGTGCATCTGCCCTGTAAACACAGTGTTCGTGAATATTATTGGTTTCATCAAACATGCATTATATTTTCCTGTTTGGGACATAGCAGTGCATTAAAAAGCATCCGCTCTCAACAGGCATTATCCTTCTAAAGCGACTGTACTTTTTTATTCTAGGTTTAGGGTCTATCCACACGTATAGTATCCTGCGCAGATTTGATGCGCTGGATTTGAAGCTGTGCTCAGTCATTCAGTTTACATTGTAATCTGCAGCAGAAAATCCTGCACATCAAATCTGCGTAGAATACTGTACATGTGAATAGACCATTAATCTAACGTGTCTTATACCTACCTGGTTGTAAAATAAAATGCAGTTCAAAGCGTTGAAAGTTAAAATTGACCATTAGGTAAGTGAAAATTCACCCCAAAAAGTTTAAAATAACATCGAAATCTATATATTACTGTGGTATGCCTCGGGGTGTGTAGGGTAGTTGGGGTGTTGCTGTAGTATATGAGGGGTTAATTTAACCCTTGTCACTCGTGACGCCAGGGTGAAGGTTAAAACTCTGTAGTAATGCTGGGCCTATCGCCACCCTTCCCAAGAGCGATAGGTGAGTGTAGAATAACGGATTGTCCACAACCGGTGCTGTTACGCCGAGCGCTCCGGGTCCCCGCTCCTCCCCGGAGCGCTCGCTACACTCTCCTCACTGCAGCGCTCCGGTCAGATCCACTGACCCGGGGCGCTGCGATACCGCCTCCAGCCGGGATGCGATTCGCGATGCGGGTGGCGCCCGCTCGCGATGCGCACCCCGGCTCCCGTACCTGACTGGCTCTCCGTCGGTCCTGTCCCGGCGCGCGCGGCCCCGCTCCCTAGGGCGCGCGCGCGCCGGGTCTTTGCGATTTAAAGGGCCACTGCGCCGCTGATTGGCGCAGTGGTTCCAATTAGTATGTTCACCTGTGCACTCCTTATTTATACCTCACTCCCCCTGCACTCCCTCGCCGGATCTTGTTGCCATTGTGCCAGTGAAAGCGTTTCCTTGTGTGTTCCTAGCCTGTGTTCCAGACCTCCTGCCGTTGCCCCTGACTACGATCCTTGCTGCCTGCCCCGACCTTCTGCTACGTCCGACCTTGCTTCTGTCTACTCCCTTGTACCGCGCCTATCTTCAGCAGTCAGAGAGGTTGAGCCGTTGCTAGTGGATACGACCTGGTCACTACCGCCGCAGCAAGACCATCCCGCTTTGCGGCGGGCTCTGGTGAAAACCAGTAGTGACTTAGAACCGATCCACTAGCACGGTCCACGCCAATCCCTCTCTGGCACAGAGGATCCACTACCTGCCAGCCGGCATCGTGACAGTAGATCCGGCCATGGATCCCGCTGAAGTTCCTCTGCCAGTTGTCGCTGACCTCACCACGGTGGTCGCCCAGCAGTCACAACAGATAGCGCAACAAGGCCAACAGCTGTCTCAACTGACCGTGATGCTACAGCAGCTACTACCACAGCTTCAGCAATCATCTCCTCCGCCAGCTCCTGCACCTCCTCCGCAGCGAGTGGCCGCTTCTGGACTACGACTATCCTTGCCGGATAAATTTGATGGGGACTCTAAGTTTTGCCGTGGCTTTCTTTCCCAATGTTCCGTGCACTTGGAGATGATGTCGGACCAGTTTCCTACTGAAAGGTCTAAGGTGGCTTTCGTAGTCAGCCTTCTGTCTGGAAAAGCTCTGTCATGGGCCACACCGCTCTGGGACCGCAATGACCCCGTCACTGCCTCTATACACTCCTTCTTCTCGGAAATTCGAAGTGTCTTTGAGGAACCTGCCCGAGCCTTCGTCTGCTGAGACTGCCCTGTTGAACCTGGTCCAGGGTAATTCTTCCGTTGGCGAGTACGCCGTACAATTCCGTACTCTTGCTTCAGAATTATCCTGGAATAATGAGGCCCTCTGCGCGACCTTTAAAAAAGGCCTATCCAGCAACATTAAAGATGTTCTGGCCGCACGAGAAATTCCTGCTAACCTACATGAACTCATTCATCTAGCCACTCGCATTGACATGCGTTTTTCCGAAAGGCGTCAGGAGCTCCGCCAGGATATGGACTTTGTTCGCACGAGGCGTTTTTTCTCCCCGGCTCCTCTCTCCTCTGGTCCCCTGCAATCCGTTCCTGTGCCTCCCGCCGTGGAGGCTATGCAGGTCGACCGGTCTCGCCTGACACCTCAAGAGAGGACACGACGCCGCATGGAGAATCTCTGCCTGTACTGTGCCAGTACCGAACACTTCCTGAAGGATTGTCCTATCCGTCCTCCCCGCCTGGAAAGACGTACGCTGACTCCGCACAAAGGTGAGACAGTCCTTGATGTCTACTCTGCTTCTCCACGTCTTACTGTGCCTGTGCGGATATCTGCCTCTGCCTTCTCCTTCTCTACTATGGCCTTCCTGGATTCCGGATCTGCAGGAAATTTTATTTTGGCCTCTCTCGTCAACAGGTTCAACATCCCGGTGACCAGTCTCGCCAGACCCCTCTACATCAATTGTGTAAACAATGAAAGATTGGACTGTACCATACGTTTCCGCACGGAGCCCCTTCTAATGTGCATCGGACCTCATCACGAGAAGATTGAATTTTTGGTCCTCCCCAATTGCACTTCCGAAATTCTCCTTGGACTACCCTGGCTTCAACTTCATTCCCCAACCCTGGATTGGTCCACTGGGGAGATCAAGAGTTGGGGGCCCTCTTGTTTCAAGGACTGCCTAAAACCGGTTCCCAGTACCCCTTGCCGTGACTCTGTGGTTCCTCCTGTAACCGGTCTCCCTAAGGCCTATATGGACTTTGCGGATGTTTTTTGCAAAAAACAAGCTGAGACTCTACCTCCTCACAGGCCTTATGATTGTCCTATTGACCTCCTCCCGGGCACTACTCCACCCCGGGGCAGAATTTATCCTCTGTCCGCCCCAGAGACTCTTGCCATGTCTGAATACATCCAGGAAAATTTAAAAAAGGGCTTTATCCGTAAATCCTCCTCTCCTGCCGGAGCCGGATTTTTCTTTGTGTCCAAAAAAGATGGCTCTCTACGTCCTTGCATTGACTACCGCGGTCTTAATAAAATCACGGTAAAGAACCGCTACCCCCTACCCCTCATCTTTGAACTCTTTGATCGCCTCCAAGGTGCCCACATCTTTACCAAACTGGACTTAAGAGGTGCTTATAATCTCATCCGCATCAGAGAGGGGGATGAATGGAAAACGGCATTTAACACTAGAGATGGACACTTTGAGTATCTGGTCATGCCCTTTGGCCTGTGCAACGCCCCTGCCGTCTTCCAAGACTTTGTTAATGAAATTTTTCGTGATCTCTTATACTCCTGTGTTGTTGTATATCTGGACGATATCCTGATTTTTTCTGCCAATCTAGAAGAACACCGCCAGCATGTCCGTATGGTTCTTCAGAGACTTCGTGACAATCAACTTTATGCCAAGATAGAGAAATGTCTGTTTGAATGCCAATCTCTTCCTTTCCTAGGATACTTGGTCTCTGGCCAGGGACTACAAATGGATCCAGACAAACTCTCTGCCGTCTTAGATTGGCCACGCCCCTCCGGACTCCGTGCTATCCAACGTTTTTTGGGGTTCGCCAATTATTACAGGCAATTTATTCCACATTTTTCTACCGTTGTGGCTCCTATCGTGGCTTTAACCAAAAAAAATGCCGATCCCAAGTCTTGGCCTCCTCAAGCGGAAGACGCCTTTAAACGGCTCAAGTCTGCCTTTTCTTCGGCTCCCGTGCTCTCCAGACCTGACCCATCTAAACCCTTCCTATTGGAGGTTGATGCCTCCTCTGTAGGAGCTGGAGCGGTCCTTCTACAAAAAAATTCTTCCGGGCATGCTGTTACTTGTGTTTTTTTTTCTAGGACCTTCTCTCCGGCGGAGAGGAACTACTCCATCGGGGATCGAGAGCTTCTAGCCATTAAATTAGCACTTGAGGAATGGAGGCATCTGCTGGAGGGATCAAGATTTCCAGTTATTATTTACACCGATCACAAGAACCTCTCCTACCTCCAGTCTGCCCAACGGCTGAATCCTCGCCAGGCCAGGTGGTCTCTGTTCTTTGCCCGATTTAATTTTGAAATTCACTTTCGGCCTGCCGATAAGAACATTAGGGCCGATGCTCTCTCTCGTTCCTCGGATGCTTCGGAAGTTGAACTCTCTCCGCAACACATCATTCCTCCTGACTGCTTGATTTCCACTTCTCCAGCCTCCATCAGGCAAACTCCTCCAGGAAAGACCTTCGTCTCTCCACGCCAACGCCTCGGAATCCTCAAATGGGGTCACTCCTCCCATCTCGCAGGTCATGCAGGCATCAAGAAATCTGTGCAACTCATCTCTCGCTTCTATTGGTGGCCGACTCTGGAGACGGATGTCGTGGACTTTGTGCGAGCCTGCACTGTCTGTGCCCGGGATAAGACTCCTCGCCAGAAGCCCGCTGGTTTTCTTCATCCTCTGCCTGTCCCCGAACAGCCTTGGTCTCTGATTGGTATGGATTTTATTACTGACTTACCCCCATCCCGTGGCAACACTGTTATTTGGGTGGTCGTTGATCGATTCTCCAAAATGGCACATTTCATCCCTCTTCCTGGTCTTCCTTCAGCGCCTCAGTTGGCTAAACAATTTTTTGTACACATTTTTCGTCTTCACGGGTTGCCCACACAGATCGTCTCGGATAGAGGCGTCCAATTCGTGTCAAAATTCTGGAGGGCTCTCTGTAAACAACTCAAGATTAAATTAAACTTTTCTTCTGCATATCATCCTCAATCCAATGGACAAGTAGAAAGAATTAACCAGGTCTTGGGTGATTATTTACGACATTTTGTTTCCTCCCGCCAGGATGATTGGGCAGATCTTCTACCATGGGCCGAATTCTCGTATAACTTCAGAGTCTCTGAATCTTCCTCCAAATCCCCATTTTTCGTGGTGTACGGCCGTCACCCTCTTCCCCCCCTCCCTACCCCCTTGCCCTCTGGTCTGCCCGCTGTGGATGAAATTTCTCGTGATCTTTCCACCATATGGAGAGAGACCCAAAATTCTCTCTTACAGGCTTCATCACACATGAAGAAGTTTGCGGATAAGAAAAGAAGAGCTCCTCCCATTTTTTCTCCTGGAGACAAGGTATGGCTCTCCGCTAAATATGTCCGCTTCCGTGTCCCTAGCTACAAGTTGGGACCACGCTATCTTGGTCCTTTCAAAATTTTGTGCCAGATTAATCCTGTTTCTTACAAACTTCTTCTTCCTCCTTCTCTTCGTATTCCTAATGCCTTTCACGTTTCTCTTCTTAAACCACTTATCATCAACCGTTTCTCTCCCAAACTTGTTTCCCCCACTCCTGTTTCCGGCTCCTCGGACATCTTCTCCGTCAAAGAGATTCTGGCATCCAAGAAGGTCAGAGGGAAAACTTTTTTTTTAGTTGATTGGGAGGGTTGTGGTCCAGAAGAGAGATCCTGGGAACTTGAGGACAATATTCTAGACAAAAGTCTGGTCCTCAGGTTCTCAGGCTCTAAGAAGAGGGGGAGACCCAAGGGGGGGGGTACTGTTACGCCGAGCGCTCCGGGTCCCCGCTCCTCCCCGGAGCGCTCGCTACACTCTCCTCACTGCAGCGCTCCGGTCAGATCCACTGACCCGGGGCGCTGCGATACCGCCTCCAGCCGGGATGCGATTCGCGATGCGGGTGGCGCCCGCTCGCGATGCGCACCCCGGCTCCCGTACCTGACTCGCTCTCCGTCGGTCCTGTCCCGGCGCGCGCGGCCCCGCTCCCTAGGGCGCGCGCGCGCCGGGTCTTTGCGATTTAAAGGGCCACTGCGCCGCTGATTGGCGCAGTGGTTCCAATTAGTATGTTCACCTGTGCACTCCTTATTTATACCTCACTCCCCCTGCACTCCCTCGCCGGATCTTGTTGCCATTGTGCCAGTGAAAGCGTTTCCTTGTGTGTTCCTAGCCTGTGTTCCAGACCTCCTGCCGTTGCCCCTGACTACGATCCTTGCTGCCTGCCCCGACCTTCTGCTACGTCCGACCTTGCTTCTGTCTACTCCCTTGTACCGCGCCTATCTTCAGCAGTCAGAGAGGTTGAGCCGTTGCTAGTGGATACGACCTGGTCACTACCGCCGCAGCAAGACCATCCCGCTTTGCGGCGGGCTCTGGTGAAAACCAGTAGTGACTTAGAACCGATCCACTAGCACGGTCCACGCCAATCCCTCTCTGGCACAGAGGATCCACTACCTGCCAGCCGGCATCGTGACAGGTGCTGAACTGAAAAACTTGTATAAACTTTACTGAAGATTTTCTGTACATGCAGTAACAGTAACAGTCCAGATAACAGAGTCTATATAAAGCACGGCAATGACTGACAGTTGGTTGGGACCGGTAATCTCTCTTTGGAGTAGGAGAATTGGATTGCGTAGATCCTCTGGATTTAGGGGTTGGTTTAGGTCCAGTGATCTTGCGAAGATTTTGGGGAATTGTAATAACTCACAATTTAGATTATGGCCGAGGCCGCAAGGCTTTGGCCTAGTGGTTGCCGATGACAGCTGCACAGATCCTACCTCATCAGCAGCCCACGAAAGAGAAAGATTAATGGCCGCAGCTCCCTTTTATGGGCAGAGGCTGAACCGTTTTAGATTGGTCCATGTCAGCTGTCACTCACCGTTACATAGGATTGTGGGTGATCACCTGACTAGAACCACCAAAAGTCCTTTAGCAAACCATAGAGCTCTGTGAACCAGGTAACATGACCTGCAGGTCCTGCGACGTTAACAAGGTAGGCATCTTCAATACACATATTTACACTTTTATTTACATGAATTTTAGCTAACTGAGGGGTGACGAGGGGTTAACTAAGGAAGAGGACCCCCACTGTTTCTAGGGACTCTGACTTTGGGGACCCCACCACAAGGTACGGTATGAAATATGGTACC
The DNA here is from genome assembly GCF_029499605.1 of Hyla sarda. Taxonomy (NCBI): domain Eukaryota; kingdom Metazoa; phylum Chordata; class Amphibia; order Anura; family Hylidae; genus Hyla; species Hyla sarda. The sequence goes on from NC_079193.1 coordinate 44,496,344, forward strand.
GGGACACCACAAACCCCCTTACTTAAAACAAGTCGACCCCGGCGCCTGCCCCCTAAGTCAGAGGGACTAGGACAGGATTACTAACCAAAATACACATCCTGACAAAATCTGAGAAATCATTAGACACCTTTAAATTTTCTAGACATTTTTCTTTTTACTCTGACTAGCATTCTGACTAGACAGTTATGAAGCTTAATAGACATTATGAAGCTATCTAGACATCATGAAGCTCACTAGACAATTATGAAGCATACTAGACATTATGAAGCTATCTAACATTTAGTTTCTGGCTCCTTAGAATTTTTTTTATAGCTCTCTATACATTTAGGAGGCTAACTAGACATTTATGCAGCTCTCTATACATTTTGCTTCAAGCTGACTAAACATTTTAGAAATTTCACCACATTTTCTTTTGTTTTGCCACGATGAGTCACCTGTTAGTACACAAAAGTTATATTGGCTTGCCTGAGGCTATCTACCAATAAGTTTAGCTGCTAGGGTCTATCGGCTACACGCTACTTACCCCTAGAACACAACAGAATAACCTTACCTAGGTTACCTTTAGAAATACGTGCTTAATTTTAGCTCGCAAGATCACCTACTAGCCAGGTAGAGCATCTAACACACGTAAGACAGAGAAGAAAGATTAGTGTACATAACAGTGGCAGGAATTGAATATTGATAGGCTACAATTCCTAAAGTATCTCTTGAGTGTGGGACATATTTTTATTTTACTTTGTGTATTGAAGAAGACTGAGATAAGTACATTTAAGTGAGCTATTTGAGGTACTATGTTTGCAAGTACTGCTTAGTAGTTAGTCTTGATATCTTAAGGGTAGTTTACGCTGAGTAGTCCTTTGAGACCGTCGTAACACCACCTCCGAGCATTCAGGAGTCTCTTCACATAGCGATTTTGCAGAAACTTCAGTCACCGAGGGACCAGCTTGAAGGCTGGACACAGGAGCAACATCTTCGGTTGGACTGGGAGAATCTCTAAAGTCAGGTAGAGAAGGTGTAGCAGGACTTGGAGTAGCCACAGGAGCAGGACTGGTGCTGGGTGTAGCAACCAATGGTGGCTGACTGGATGGAGCAGCTATTGGTAGCTGGCTGGGCGGAGCAACCAGTGGAGGCTGGCTGGGTGGAGCTGGGCATAGTATACCCCAATACATGGCATGCTGATGAGGGGAGAACAAAGGAATGTCCATGGTAGGATGAATCCCTTCTCCAGGTACATATTCTCTCACTGGCCTTGCTGGAGGACGAGTAGGAGGAGGTGGTCCAGGCAAACCTTCTTTGAGGCACGCTTTTATTCTATTTCTGTGGACCACTTGTGGCTCAAACCCTTCCTTCTGTACCTCATACACATCCATTTCGGGATAGGGTATTGCAGTAATAGTATAAGGTTCCGTTTCCCACTGAGAGTCCAATTTATGGGTCCTAGGGAATTTCCTGAGCCACACTTTATCTCCAAGTTGTAGGGGCTGAGCTGAAGCATGCCGATTATAATCTTTCTGCTGGCGGTCGTGGACTTCGCCCATTTTCTTCTCAACAATGTCTCTGGCCTCTTCTATTCGCCTTTGATGCTCCGAGACCCAACCTTGAGAGACTTGAGGGGAATTGTTGAAAGGGGCTTGCAGCACAAAGACCCGATCTTTCAGCAATTGGCCATGTCGGCCCATCATCAGGACAGAAGAGTGTTGTTGTAAATTTCCAGGAGCTCAGGCAGTAATCGAGACCACTCTTCATGCTTTGAGACAGAGGCAGCTCTGAGCATATGGATGAAAACTTGATTGATCCTCTCACAGAGCCCGTTCCTCTGGGGATAGTAGGCTGTCGTCTGAAGCTTCTTGCAGTCGTGCAACTGTCAAAGTTCCTGGAACAACTGAGCTTCAAAGGCTGTTCCCCAATCCGTGAGGACCTATTCGGGACACCCAAGAGGTTGGATCCAGTGACTGTAGAAGAGTTGGGCAGCCGTCTTGGCAGTAAGGTCCTTGACGGGGACCACGACCACCCACTTGGAATAATGGTCCACCATGGTCAAGGCGTAGCAATAGCCAGACCGAGTGGGGGTCAGTTTCACATGATCCAGGGCAACAATCTGGTTAGGGCTCTCTGTGCGCATGGGATGTAAAGGGGCCCTGGCATGCCTCCGGGGATTCTTGATAACGTTACACACGGAGCATTCAGCGCACCACTTCTCAATGTCTCCCCGCATCCCTATCCAGTAAAACCTTCTTCGGACCGTGGCTTCAGTCTTGTGGACCCCGAAATGCCCGGACTGGTCATGGTATGCATTCCGGACCATGGCTGCATCCCTTTGAGGGACCAAGATCTGGTGCAGGTGGTCTGCGGAAACTGGGTCTAGGGAGTTTAGATATAGCAACCCCTTGTGCAGGAACAGGCGATTCCTCTGTCGCCACAACCGCTTCAACTCAAAGTCCCCTTGTGACTTGTGAAGCCGAGTGGTTATTTTCTTGTGGAGGCAATAGTCCAAGAGATCCCCAATGATCCGGCTTTCATCCTGAAGCATCTTCCAGGTAGATAAGTCTTCCGGAACTTTGAGAGGTCCAGGTTCATCACGCTTCTGGGCAGTTAGAGCACTTTGGCTCATGAACCTTCTGTACAAGGGGGGCATCTCCACATCTTCCCACACATCTTCAGCAGGGGGTTTCCCACCCGGGGCCATACGAGAGAGAACATCCGCATTAACGTTGGTCTTTCCGCTGCGGTACTTAATATTGAAATCATAATTGGCCAACCGGGAGGCCCAGCGTTGTTCAAGAGCCCCCAACTTAGCAGTGTTCAAATGGGCCAATGGATTGTTATCAGTATAGACTGTGAAGAGAGTAGCGGCCAGGTAGTCCTTAAATTTCTCAGTGATGGCCCAGACAAAGGCCAGGAGCTCTAGTTTGAAAGAACTGTAGTTGGCGTCATTCCTTTCTGCGCCTCGGAGGTGTCGGCTGGCGTAGGCTATTACTCTCTCCTTGCCATCCTGTACCTGAGATAAGACTGCTCCCAGACCTTCGAAGCTAGCATCCGTATACAGATGGAACGGCAGGCTGTAGTCAGGATACGCCAGAATAGGGGGTTCTGTAAGGAGGTATTTTAAGGCTCGGAAGGCATTTTCTTGATCTTCGGCCCACTGTATCGGTAGCCTCCCATTGTAATTCTCCCGGGCAGTGCCTCTCGGTAGCTTAGTCAGGGGCCCAGCAATTTGGGCGAAGTGTGGGATGAACCGTCGGTAGTAGCCAGCAAATCCCAAGAAACTTCGGACGTCTCGCACCGTCCTGGGGGTAGGCCAATCCCTCACAGCACTCACTTTATCCGGATCGGGCTGGACACCTTCAGCACTGACGACATGCCCCAGATAGTGTACTTGCGGCTTCAACAGATGACACTTGGAGGGTTTAACCTTGAGTCCATGTTGAATAAGGACTTGGAAGACTTCTTTCAAGTGGTCCAGATGTTCCTGATACGTCCGGGAATAGACAATGATGTCATCTAAATACAAGAGAACACTCTGGAAGCTGAGATGCCCTAAACATCGCTCCATTAAGCGTTGGAAAGTAGCAGGTGTGTTGCACAGTCCAAAGGGCATACTCTTGAACTCAAAGATTCCCATGGGGGTCACAAATGCTGTCTTCTCTCTGTCTTCCTCCGCCATCGGTACTTGCTAGTATCCACTTGTCATGTCCAGCGTAGAGAAGTAGGCGGCGGACCCCAAAGCAGTCAAAGATTCCTCAATACGGGGAAGAGGGTAGGCGTCCGTTTGGGTTACTCCATTCAGTTTTCTGTTGTCCACACAAAAATGGATAGTCCATACCTTCTTCTTCACAAGGACCAAAGGTGCCACCCAAGGGCTTTGGCTCTCCTAGATAACGTCAGCTTCCTTCATTTCCACAAGCATTTTCTTTATGGTCTGGTACATCCCTGGAGCCACTGGGCGATGCCTTTCTCTAATGGGGGCACTGTCTCTGGTGAGGATCCGGTGTTGGATCATCGTGGTCCTACCAAAGTCGGTGGGGAACTTGTTGAAAGCTTCCTGGTATTGCTTAGCTACCTGGATGACTCCGCCCACCTGTTCCTTGGGGGTGTCTTTATCCCCTATTTGTAGTTGGGTCCACCAGGGTTCTGCAGGGTCCTGATCAGTCCCGCGATGGACAACTTGTGACTTCGAGACCTCATCTCTTGCATCCAGGCGGTGCAGCGTAGCCACCGGGGTATACTTAGATAGCTGTGCGGCCACTTCAGAGAGGTTAATAAGTCTCACCGGAACTTTCCCGTTTCGGACTGTCACCAGACTTCTAGCTGTCCACACCAAGGGGTAGTCCTCCAGTATGATGGGCTCTAAGAGTGCTTTGTAATCCCAATTCTTCACCCCAGGCTGGGCACGACACCAAACAACTGTCTCTGCCTGGGGCTGTAGGGTAACAGCACGTATGTCTTGGATCCTGACTCGACAGATTTCTCCCTGATTATTCACGAACTTCTGTTCTGCTTGGAGTATCTTAAGGTAGTGTTACGCGACTCGCCGGCCTGGAGGTGACACATGATGTTCATCTCTAAAATGAAGTCAGCTGCCCCTTCATCTCGAACACTGGTGACAATTACACCCTGCCCTTCTAGAACATGCTCTTCCACCTGCACCGTGGGCTCCCAGTAGCCATGCCTGGGTACTAGTTTCCGGTTCCCTGCAATCACTCTAAACTCTGCCTCCTTAGGCTCACACAACCTTACTGGATCCCAATACTAGAAGACTCTCTGAGAAATAGTGGACACCTGAGAACCAGTATCTATTAGAGCTTGCAATTGGATCCCCTCAACTATCACCTGTACATAAGGACAAGGAGCAACATACATGGACAGTCCTTTCTTGGTGCCGGTTGGCTCTGGACCTTCAGCAGCTACTCCTGGGGTGCGGTCCTCGACCCCAGGGGACGCCCGTTTAAAGCGCAGCATTGGCTCTTGCAGTGTCCATTCTTGTTGCAATAGCTACAGACAGGTCTCTGACTCCCAGGCGGCCTCACAGGCGGGTAATCAGGTGGATTGGCAGGGCAGGGGTCAGGTTTCTTAGGTGGGAGTGTTGCAGGCCTAGGGGAATTGGGCCGGACAGCCATTTCTTTGAAAGCCTTGGCTAACTGTTCAATGTCCTGTTTAATGTCTTGTAAATCAGCTGTCCAAGGGCTAGGGGGAGGTGTTGCAAGGACAATCTGAGAAGGAACAGGTGACTGTGGCAAGGTCCCCGGGGATTCTGCGGTGGGGACACTAGCTTCCTCTGCAGGGGCCCCTGATTCAATCACTTAAACCGCTAGTCTCTTGAAAGCTGGGAAGGCCATGTCGGGATTTTGCACAGCCAGCATCCTAAGTTGGGCCTTGTCCCATTTATTCTGTGCCCCCTCTATGAATCGGTCCATCAGCACTCGATTACCCTGATCGGGCGTGATGCCATACAGCTTCTGCACCACCTCTAATGCATTCTGCAAAGCAACTGCATATGCTCTGAGAGTCTCACCTGGTTTCTGGCGTCGCTCATATAGTCTGAGGCGTACCTCAGAGGGGGAATGGGATTCAAACACTTGAGAGAGTCCCTCGAAGATCTGTCCCACTGTGGCTTTGTCAGTCGCTGGCCAGGTGCGGAGCTCCTCTAAGGCAGGTCCCTGGAGCTGTCCGAGGAGCAACTGTACCTGCTGATGAGCAGGAAGGGCATAGAACCTGAAGAGACTGAAGATCTTTTCTTTAAAGTCTCTTAATGTGAAAGGGTCACCGTTGTAGGTGGGAAGCACAGGATTCCCCAAGAAGACAGGTGCAGCAACAGGGGCTCCCAGCATGTAGGGAGAAGCTGGAGTTGGACTAGATGGATCCTGTTCTGCCCGTGACAAAGGCCTTGCTGGAGTCACAGGAAGACTACGTCTTTGTAGGGTAGGCAGCGTTGGTGAGGGCAGCAGCACCCTTCTGACTCGTGGTGGAGACCCTATTGGCGGGGTCACTTCAGCATCACCCTCCTGTTGCTCAGGTGGTGACAATGGCGCTGCAGGCTCTGACATCTTGGTATTAGGTGTGCTGGCCCTTTAAATAAATCTTGGATTCCTAGGTCCCAAGGTGATACGCAGTTGTTCTCTAATCTGGAACTTGAGTGCGTAGATTTAAAACTTGAGAGCTGTGACTTGAAACCTGAGCACGTTGAGCTGGAATTTGAGTGCATTGATCGGCAGCTGAAGTAAACCTATACAGGACCTCAATTTGGCAATCTGGCGTCTTAGAGTCCTGTATTTCCCCAGCTTGTTACGACTTTCAACCCGCTGTCGCACTCTGCGCTTTTTCGTCCAGTTATCTTGCGAAGATTTCGGGGAATAGTAATACCTCACAATTTGGATTATGGCCGAGGCCACAATCCTTTGACCTAGTGGTTGCCGATGACAGCTGCGCAGATCCTATCAACATATAACTGAGTTATAACTGTTACTTCTGTGTGTGAACACGGCCCATACAACTGAGCTCCAGTATCTCTGTTCAACAGTACTTGTTTAGACACAGGTGTATAGGGCACATAAACAGCGGTCACGCCGGCAACTAGAGCTTAGGTGAGTGTGCACATAAATGATAGTGACTCACGGTTACAATAAAATACAATAAAAATAAAATTCAAAACGAGAAAGAAAAGGTAAAACTACTAACTAGAGAACAACTTAGGGTGAGATCTGCTAAAAAAGAAAAAGATAAGAAACAGATTCTATATATAGGTACATACGACAAAAGGAGTAAAATAGTTAAAAATACAATCACCAAGCATTGGGGACTATTGAAAAATGATACAAAATACGGGCATCTATTTAGTACACTACCTAGGTATGTACACAAGAGAGGTAAATCCATTGGAGACCAACTTATCAAAAGAGACATCCTTAAAAAGAAAAAAGACAGACAGACCTTCCTGGCAGCTAAAAAATTAGGCACATACCCCTGCCTCTCATGCTCCAACTGTAATAACGTTATCAAGGGAGATACCATCACCCATCCAAGCAAAGGCTAAAATTAAAAGCAAGGGCTTTTTTACATGTAATTCGGATAACGTTATTTACTTGTTGAAATGCCCGTGTGGCAAAGGGGTATGTCGGCCAAACCTCTAGAAACATAAAAACTAGAATTATTGAGCATAAATCAGCTATTAGGAGAATGCTACAAAAAAAACGCACAAGAGATATTGGATAGTGTTCACACCAAATATGGGGAAACTACCGTAGCCCGGCACTTTAAGGAGGCTGGACACCAAATTTCAGAACTTAGATGGTTAGTGTTGGAGCAGGTACCTATTCAAACCAATGAGGACTTAAACCGTAAAAGGCTTTTGCAAAGAGAAACATTTTGGATAACTGAACTTGATACACTTACACTGAGAGGTATGAATGAATGCTGTAATTTTAATGCATTCCTGTAGTGCTGCATAATTCTGTAGCGCTGCAGTGATGCCTGATATATTGAAGCACTCTAATAGTTATATAGCAGCTTTTCCCGTTTATTTGACATTAATGTGCATATCATAAAATATTTAAAGGGTTAATACTCACGGCTGCTATGTTGCTATTTATACTTTCTTGTTCCGGTCAGTTACTGCGCATGACTAAGGGGGTGTACCCCCGAAACGTTGGGCCAGACTGAAAGGAGCACGGAGCATGTTATCATCTATGCTGCTATGAATTATCGCTGCTAACCTGATGTCCTGCGAGACAACGTACCTGGAATTACTTGAATAAACTTGAAAGAAGGTCTTTCTGCAAAACCGTGAGTCACTATCATTTATGTGCACACTCACCTAAGCTCTAGTTGCCGGTGTGACCGCTGTTTATGTGCCCTATACACCTGTGTCTAATCAAGCTGCACAGATCCTACCTCATCAGCAGCCCACGAGGAAAGAGAGAGATTAATGGCCGCAGCTCCCTTATATGGGCAGGGGCTGAACTGTTTTAGATTGGTCCATGTCAGCTCTCACTCACCGTTACATAGGATTGTGGGTGATCACCTGACTAGAACCACCAAAGGTCCTTTAGCAAACCATAGAGTTCTGTGAACCAAGTCACATGACCCACAGGTCCTGCGACGCTAACAAGGTAGGCATCTTAACCCCTTAAGGACTCAGCCCATTTTGGCCTTAAGGACTCAGACAATTTAATTTTTACGTTTTCATTTTTTCCTCCTCGCCTTCTAAAAATCATAACTCTTTTATATTTTCATCCACAGACTAGTATGAGGGCTTTTTTTTTGCGCGACCAGTTGTCCTTTGTAATGACATCACTCATTATATCATAAAATGTATATCGCAACCAAAAAAAACTATTTTTGTGGGGAAATTAAAACGAAAAACGCAATTTTGCTAATTTTGGAAGGTTTTGTTTTCACGTCGTACAATTTATGGTAAAAATGACATGTGTTCTTTATTCTGAGGGTCAATACGATTAAAATGATACCCATTATTATATACTTTTATATTATTGTTGCGCTTAAAAAAAATCACAAACTTTTTAACCAAATTAGTACGTTTATAATCCCTTTATTTTGATGACCTCTAACTTTTTTATTTTTCCGTATAAGTGGCGGTATGGGGGCTCATTTTTTGCGCCATGATCTGTACTTTTTTTTGATACCACATTTGCATATAAAAAACTTTTAATAAATTTTTTATAATTTTTTTTAAATAAAATGTATTAAAAAAGTAGGAATTTGGGACTTTTTTTATTTTTTTTCGTTCACGCCGTTCACCGTACGGGATCATTAACATTTTATTTTAATAGTTCGGACACTTACGCACGCGGCGATACCAAATATGTCTATAAAAAAAAAATTTTACGCTTTTTGGGGGTAAAATAGGAAAAAACGGACGTTTTACTTTTTTATTGGGGGAGGGGATTTTTAACTTTTTTTTACTTTTACTTTTACATTTTTTAACATTTTTTTTTTACACTTGAATAGTCCCCATAGGGGACTATTCATAGCAATACCATGATTGCTAATACTGATCTGTTCTATGTATAGGACATAGAACAGATCAGTATTATCGGTCATCTTCTGCTCTGGTCTGCTCGATCACAGACCAGAGCAGGAGACGCCGGGAGCCGCACGGAGGAAGGGGAGGGGACCTCCGTGCGGCGTTATGAATGATCGGATCCCCGCAGCAGCGCTGCGGGCGATCCGATCGTTCATTTAAATCGCGAACTGCCGCAGATGCCGGGATCTGTATTGATCCCGGCACCTGAGGGGTTAATGGCGGACGCCCGCGAGATCGCGGGCGTCGGCCATTGCCGGCGGGTCCCTGGCTGCGATTAGCAGCCGGGATCAGCCGCGCATGACACGGGCACCACATTACAATTTGTAAAAAAATGTCTGGTAAAGCAATTGTTGGTCCTAGTTGCCCTGATTTATCATCTCTGTCATTGCTCCCCTCCCTACTGCTACGCTGGAAAATAACACTAACCACTAGTGATGAGCGGCATAGGCCATATTAGAATTTGCAGTATTTCGCATATATGGCCGAATATTCGTTACATCACGCCCTGCCTTCTTAATGGAAGTCTATGGGAGGGGACATGACGATGACCACGCCCCCCTCCCATAGACTTGCATTAAGGGGTTGGAGCGTACCTGTTTTTTACACTATGAAATAAACTACACTTTATGGGACTGTACTGACTTTAATGCTGGGATCTGTCACCTATATCCCACTTTTCTTTCTTTTTTATATTTGATCAATAGGAATAAGATTTAACCCTATATCTTGAGATATTTCATATAAGTAAACATGACAGCACATATAGGCATATGAACATAGTCCTCTACAAGGGCCTGACTCCATTATGATGTCATTGTTAGGTCACTCACTATACTACCACCTCCATCTTGTGACGGTGACTCCACTCACTTTCCTCCTTACCACACGGACAGACACAATGAAGCTTCTGGAGCTCTTACAAGTTACCGCCATTCTTCTGTGTCAGTTGGATCATGGCGCTCTTTTTCCTCACCATAGAAGTAAGTACGCAAATATAGAACTATTCTTAGGCCGGCGTCACCCATTGTAGTTCTTGGGCCAAAGTCAGATGTGGATCCAGCAGAAGAAATTCATGTCCTTCCTTTATCTACAATTCCTTTCCGTTCAACTGTTTGAGCTTTAGCTCAAAGGACTGAATTAATAATTTAATAAATAAAAAGATAGAAATGCTGTGTGAAATCCTCCCTTAAGGCTGTTTCACATGTAACTTTTTGTGACCATTTTTCTTTCATTCTTTTTTGTTATGCTCTTATGTTTTTTGCTCTTATACAGGAATGTGTTTGATCTTTTGTAAGGTAAATTTCGGACACCGCTTTTTGTGGTCATTTGGGGCGAGATTTATCAAAACTTGTGCAGAGGAAAAGTTGCCCAGTTGCCCATAGCAACCAATCAGATCGCTTCTTTCATTTCTCAGGGGCCTTTTAAAAAAATGAAAGAAGCAATCTGAGCCAACTTTTTCTTTGCACAGGTTTTGATAAATCTCCCCCATGTTTCTTTAATTGAGCCAAAGTCAGAAGTGTATTCAAAGGCATGGGAAATGTAAAGGAAGAACTTACACCTATCCTTCCTGCTGGATCCACTTCTGTCTTTCTCTCAAAGAATGGAAATGGCATTTTTCCATAAAATATTGAGGAAAAGGGGTGCAGTTGCCCATAGCAACCATTTACAGTGCTTCTACTTTCATTTTCAAAAAGGCCTCTGAAAAATAAAATAAACCATCTGGTTGCTATGGCAACTCCATCACATTTCCTCTACCCAGGTTTTCAAAAATCTCCCTCTAGAGTGTGAAACCCCCTGTAATAGAGAATGGGGACCTACCTGTCTTAGTCTCTGTCCACACTGCATTCAGTATATACATTTTGCATATATTTGGGGAGAGTGCATCGGTCTTATTACATAGAGAGGGTATTAAAGAGATTTTCCACTACTATATAGTGCAGTGGTCTTCAACCTGCGGACCTCCAGATGTTGCAAAACTACAACTCCGTTGGCTGTCCGGGCATGCTGGGAGTTGTAGTTTTACAACATCTGGAGGTCTGCAGGTTGGAGACCACTGATATAGGGGATAAGGTAACACTGTGGGGTTTCCCTCAATCACAAGAATGGGGGTCCCGAAGCTCCAGTCAAAATAGAGTAGCAGTCACACTTACGCACTGCCACTCCATCTATTGTCTACAGGCACTGCCAGAGATAGCTACATACCGTACTTGGCTATCTTAGCCATTTGTTAGTGGCAGTACACAAGTGTGACCACCAATCTATTTCAATGGGAGCTTCAGGATCCCTAATCTCAAGATTGTGGGGGTCCCATCACATAAACCTCCTGCGATTTATACAATTATCCCCTATCCTGTGGATAGAGGAAGAGTTTTAATGGAAGGACAACCCCCTTTTACAAAAGTACTTACACCTACCCAATGTGAACAGGTGTAATTGCAATTAAGCCAACAATTTGCCTCTAAAATAGGCAAGAAAACTGCTGTACCACTAATGATAAATTCTCCCCACAGTCTCTACCCCTCTAGCATGTGGAGATCGACCTTTGGCAGGCCAGGAATTTGGCTCACGCATTGTTGGTGGAAAAGATGCCCTACCTGGGTCCTGGCCATGGTTAGTCAGCATCCAGCAAGCCATAGACGAGGATCATTTTGTGCACGTGTGCGGAGGCTCCATCTTGAATGATAAATGGATTCTAACAGCTGCCCACTGCTTCAAGAACCAAGCTGAGTAAGGCATCCCCTCACTATCTCTGTTACCATTGAATCACATGCTTCTTAGGTTATGTCTAGATTTATACACTAAAGATTGGTATAGGCTTGATGTATAGGCTATGTGCTGACCCAGCAAGGAAGGAGTTAATTAGCGCTGCCGAGCAGCAATAGTCAACTCCTAGGAGCTATATAAATTATACAGCCATCTATATGGCTGTATAATGTATACAGTTAAGAGAGTGATACTTACCATGTAATCACTGGTCCGGACCTCTTCTTGTGTAACACTATGTCTAGTGATCATGTTACGAGGGGCCGAGCTACACAAGAAGTGGCCTGAACCAGTCAAGACACATCTAAACAAGTGTTTTCAAAAAGTGTGCCTACAGCTGTTGCAAAACTACAATTCCCAGCATGCCCAGACAGCCTTTAGTTTAATTTATTCTCCCTCAGGGTTTAGGTAGGAAGACCAGGTAACACCAGGTACTTAGTTATATATTGTATATGTTTGCTAATATCTTTCTTAATTCCTATTGTTTCAGCTCTGTGTTCTCTTGGAGACTGGTGTTTGGAGGCCATAAGCTGTCAGCGTCTGGCCCTGAAGTTCAGATTCGGGCCATATCCAAAAAGATAGAACATGAGAATTATGACCCGGACACAGAACGCAATGACATTGCGCTGCTTTCTATAGATCGTCCCATCTCTTACAATGAACACATTCAACCAGCGTGCCTTCCTCCGAAAACTGCACAAGTTCCACTCATGACCGATTGCTATATTGCCGGCTGGGGTGTTCTGGAAGAAGAAGGTATATATATATATATATATATATATATATATATATATATATATATATATGATTTTAAAGCACGATTATGACTGTTCTGTATATTTGAATTTTACTATTTATCTTTTATAGGGGGTTTCCTGGACTTCTAGACTGATGGCCTATCCTCAGGATAGACCTGAGGAAAATCCAGAATAATCCTTTAAGTGTACGTTCACATGAGCGAGTTGCCCACGTGTATCCCGCTGCAGGTTTAAGCTGCGGGTGGGTGTTCCACGGCAGATTTTCTGCAGTGGAAATTCCTCTGCAACTCAAACCCGCAGCAGGAAGCTCGCGGCTAAACTGCACATGTGAACGTATCATTAAGTAGTATCTCAAATATTATATGTACTTTGAATTGTTATAACAGGGGAGATCTGACTGACAGACAGAATAACCTTCATCTATTATCCAGGGCAGAGTGTGGCTTCAGAGAATGTCACTTTTTACTGATTACTTTTACTTGGATGCATTTACATGGACGGCCTAATAATTTCAATAGGCCCGTTGTAATACCTATTATATACCTATATATTAAACATGCAGAATATCTCCTTAACTTCATTACAATATACAGCAGTGTCCTATTCCTAAGCCACATACAAGTACCAGGGCTAAATTTCCCCTATATTTTGTCCTATCTAATGAAAACCAACAGGATATAAATGTCATAGAGGGAAGGATTCCCGGTTTAGGGCGCACTCAGCTACAGTGTAAGAGCAGATCTATCCATGGCAGATTGGGGCCCATTCATCTACAGATTCTTTTAAACATGGCCAATATTTCATCTGACAATACAACAGTAACCTTCTGCTACATATGGGGAGTCTAAAGGTGCCCATTTACCTTATACTAAAGTCATCCAAACCTGCAGCTGTTCTGAACATTCCGGTGTATGAGGAGATCAAGAGAGATAACTGTAGGACACGTCTACCCACCTCAAAGTCTGGGCAAAATTCTCATAACTTATAATGTTTCCTTTGCAGCCACAGAACCATCGGATATTCTTCAGGAAGCCCGTGTAGACCTGATTTCTACAAAGCGTTGCAATAGCACGGCATGGTATAATGGCGCTGTGGGTGTCTACAACCTATGTGCAGGTTATGAGAAAGGAGGCATTGATAGTTGTCAGGTGACTATAGTGTGATGAAATGCAGCCATATGTAAAAAAATAACCTTCAGGTATTTGTACTGATATATTTTCTGTTCTGTCCTATAGGGTGACAGCGGGGGACCACTGATGTGCAAGGAGCCTAAGGCTCGAACCTACTCAGTGGTGGGTATAACCAGTTGGGGATCAGGCTGTGCACAAGCACAAAGCCCAGGGATTTACACCTCTACCCAATACTTTCTCAACTGGATCATGGACAAAACTGAGTCCAACCCGACCGCTAAGAAGCGCAAGCTTGGATAAGTCACCAATAAATAGACACTATGTTTTGCATGTTAGTAACACCTTGAACATGTTTACTTCAAAATAATAAAAATTACTGAAAACATATTACTTGGTATTTGGTATTTTTCAATATAACGATAAGCAGATTTTACACATATTGGTAAAACAGATTGTTGGGTTTCCATTGCATGTAAGTTTTGATAACCTTCCTAGTTGTGTGATAGCAGCGAAGTAAAAAATCGCTGAAAAAACTTACAAATGTATTAATGTTCCCATTTAAAATGTGGTGGATTAGAGCTCTGGAAAACTTTACAGCTCAGAGCAGTTGTTAAAAAAAGGAAAACGAAGGGAGAATCTCAATGTACATTATACAATAGTAAATACTGTGGGATAATACCTGTTGGAAGGAAAAACCCACAAGGAATACTATGAATATAGTCAAAGAAAAATGTAGCCAGCTCACTGTTTATAGTTGCTTAGTCTCTGGGCACTCATGGATGTTGAATTGGAAGCCAGGATGAAGCCGAGCCGGTACCCCGCTACATAAGGAAAATTACAAGAAAAATGTCCAGCTCCCAAAAAATTTTTGGTGAAAAATATTAAAAGTCCAAAATTTATTTAGTCCATATTAAAACCAAAAAAACAAAACACCCTGTGTGGATAAAACAGGCATAGGGGTTTTATCCACACAGGGTGTTTTGTTTTTTTGGTTTTAATATGGACTAAAAAATTTTGGACTTTTAATATTTTTCAACCAAATTTTTTTGGGGGAGCTGAAAATTTTTCTTGGAATTTTCCTTATGTACCAAGGAATACTATACTCCACTCTTAGGAAATGAGGGTCTGGCCAGATTGAGAGCATCATGGACCTGGTGCTAAGAATTTTGATGGGCCTACAAGTGGCTGCTACCCGACAGCTTGGTTCATTTCATCAAACACACTTTATATCCTTCTAGTTGGGTGATAGCAACAAACTAAAAAGTGTGTGAAAGTGACGTGCATCTGCCCTGTAAACACAGTGTTCGTGAATATTATTGGTTTCATCAAACATACATTATATTTTCCTGTTTGGGACATAGCAGCGCATTAAAAAGCATCCGCTCTCAATAGGCATTATCCTTCTAAAGCGACTGTACTTTTTTATTCTTGGTTTAGGGTCTATTCACACGTACAGTATCCTGCGCAGATTTGATGCGCAGGATTTGAAGCTGTGCTCAGTCATTCAGTTTACATTGAAATCTGCAGCAGAAAATCCTGCACATCAAATCTGCGTAGAATACTGTACATGTGAATAGACCATTAATCTAACGTCTTATACCTACCTGGTTGTAAAATAAAATGCAGTTCAAAGAGTTGAAAGTTAAAGGGGTATTCCGGGCAAAAACATTTTATCCCCTATCCGAAGGATAAGGGCATAAGATGTCTGATCACAGGGGGCCCGCTGCTGAGACCCCCCGCGATCTCCCTGCAGCACCCGCATTCTATGCAGATGCTGAATCTCCAGTTTCGGAAACCCGCACAGAATGCGGATTCAGCATCCGCATAGAATGCGGGTGCTGCAGGGAGATCGTGGGGGGTCTCAACAGTCCCCCCCCCCCCCCCCCCCCTGCGATCAGACATCTTATCCCTTATCCTTTGGATAGGGGATAAAATGTTTTTGCCCGGAATACCCCTTTAAAGTTGACCAGTAGGTAAGTGAAAATTCACCTCAAAAAGTTTAAAATAACATCAAAATCTATATATTACAATACCTAAAATATATGTCTGGTAAAGCGATTGTTGATTCTAGTTGCCCTGATTCATCATCTCTGTCATTGCTCCCCTCCCTACTGCTACGCCGGAAAATAGCACTAACCACTAGTGATGAGCGGCATAGGCCATATTAGAATTTGCAGTATTTCGCGAATATATATGGAGGAATATTCGTTACATCACGCCCTGCCTTCTTAATGAAAGTCTATGGGAGGGGACATGATGATGACCACGCCCCCTCCCATAGATTTGCATTAAGGGGGTAGAGCGTACCTGTTTTTTACACTATGAAATAAACTACAATTTGTGGCACTCTACTGTTTGGTGTGCTACCTCTATCCACAAGCTATCAAGTTGGATCTGTCTGCCAGGATCCTATAATGCATGCACCCACTTCATCTATTTATGTTTTCTTGGATGTGCTGCTCCTATCCTTCATATATATCTATCTACACAGTATATATAGATAGTCCATTCCACAGTGCATAATAAAGTGCATCAAGTTCATAGTTCCATAAATAAATACAATAGTGACAATAAATATCAACCATCAGCACATTTTTTAAATACACCAGTGAAGAAATATATTATACAGTGATCCCTCAACTTCCAATGGCCTCAACATACAATAGTTTCAACATTCAATGGTCTTTTGTGGACCATTGTAACTTGAAACCAGACTCAACATACAATATACAGACAGTCCAGATCTGGAGGAACTGACCAATCAGAATGGGCATTCACTGGTAAACCACCTCTATTACTGAAGTGCATGCACTGACTGGTGTCTGGTAGTGCCCCCTACAGTACAGGGAGGAACTACAAGTTCTGTACTACTCCTTACCTGTGCCAAGGTTAGCTGCTCCTTTAGACACCAAGTAAGGGCGGCTCCATTTGGGACACTGTGTGTACTGTATAGGACCCTGAAGAAGCTCCTGTCCTCTACATAAACCATTGTTTCCCAACCAGGGTGCCTCCAGCTGTTGCAAAACTACAACTCCCAGCGTGCCCGGAGTTGTAGTTTTGCAACAGCTGGAGGCACCCTGGTTGGGAAACACTGACATAGACAGTGATCGCAGCTCCCAGCAGCTCCTTCTTACTTTTATATGTAAGGATTTGCTTTATCTATATTAGTTATCTACTTATTTCTCTTTAATCCTCACTTTTTTTCCCTATTTTTGGATGACATTTTGGGGCTTCAGAACCAATTACCAGGTTTCCATAGAGTTCTGGTCTCAACATACAATGGTTTCAACATACAATGGTCATCCTGGAACCAATTAATATTGTAACTTGAGGGACCACTGTATTCATTATCTGTGTACGAAGGTGTACCTAGTGCCCCTTGCACCCCTGGCAAGGTGCTGTATTAGCAACGAGTGCATCGACACCCTCCTTCCCACCACCATACAGTTAAATTAAGTGATTCACAATTGGCGTCTTTTCTGATCGACATCGTCCTTTTTGCTTTTCTTCTCCATCTGGTACAGGCCGCCATGATGACTTCTTCAATCCAAAACTTCTACTTTGCCTACTCTGCCATCTCTGTCCATGTCAGGAACTGTCCAGAGCAGAAACAAATCCCCATAGCAAACCTCTCCTGCTCTGGACAGTTCCTGACATGGACAGAGGGGTCAATAGAGAGCACTGTGGTCAGACTGGAAAGAACTACACAACTTCCTCTGGAGCATATAGCAGCTGATAAGTACTGGAAGGATTACAATTTTTAAATAGAAGTAATATACAAATCTGTATAACTTTCTGGCACCAGTTGATTTGATGTTTTTTTTCTCCACCAGATTAGTCCTTTCAGGCCCTGTAAACTATGGGGCCTGGTCTAAACTGCAACCACTGTGACCACAGTAGTTATACCTATGGCTTAGATAAGTGGTCTCCAAACTGTGGACCTCCAGCTGTTGCAAAACTACAACTCTGTCATTGGCTGTTTGGAGGACATGCTGGGAGTTGTAGATTTGACACAGCTGGAGGTCCACAGTTTGGAGACCACTGCTTTAGATGGTCATATACATGAGGTAGAGTAGAAATACCTTGGCACATTATACAGAATGTATAAATGAAGCCATCAGGGGAGGTTGTTCCTTAAATTTCTATTTTTGGGGGAAATCATTGTTATATCTTGAGAGGACTTCTTCATTATAACATTCTTCCATGAACACTCTTCTCCCTTTCGTGTTTTGATCTAATAAAAAAAAACAACATAAGAGTTCACTTTGGAATGTATAAATGTGTTTCTTGGATCCCTGAAAATATTAAACACATTCCGCTCACTTACACTTGTGCGGAGGCCAGAAAAATAAAACAAAACAAAAAAATTTTAGGATACAATCTGTAAGATTACAAAAGGGGTCAGGGAGACGTCTTGGAACGAAAACCGTCTGGAACGTCTTAAATTAGAACATAAGACAATGAATGGGAATTCTTAAATAAGCTTCCATATTAGGACTCGTACACATCTATAACACAGCTCTACTCCGTGAGATACATCTAAACAAGTGTTTTCAAAAAGTGTGCCTCCAGCTGTTGCAAAACTAAAACTTCCAGCATGCCCAGACAGCCTTTATTCTTTTATACGCAGCAGTTCAGAGCTGCTAACCCTCATTCTTTTTTTTTTTGGCAAAGCAGCCATTGACCCCCACTGATGTGCAAGAATTCCTCAAATTCTGGGCTCTCACAATGTTAATGGACATTATTAAAGGGGTACTCCGGTGGAATTTTTTTTTTTTTTTTAAATCAACTTTTGCCAGAACAGCAAAAAAAATTCACATGGCATACAATTTTGGAAACTTTTTATACCCCTTAAAGAACGTAACAAGGGGTACATTGAGCCTTAACTACCCACAGGTGTTTGACGACTTTTTGTTAAAGTTGGATGTGTAAATGAAAAAAAAAATTTCTTTTACTAAAATGCAGTTTTTTCCCTAAATTTTACATTTTTACAAGGGGTAATAGGAGAAAATAACCCCCAAAATTTGTAACCCCATTTCTTCTAAGTATGGAAATACCCCATGTGTGGACGTCAAGTGATCTGCTGGCGCACTACAATGCTCAGAAGAGAAGGAGCGCCATTGGGCTTTTGGAAACAGAATTTGTTTGGAATGGTAGTCAGGGGCCATGTGCGTTTACAAAGCCCCCCGTGGTGCCAGAACAGTGGACCCCCCCCCACATGTGACCCTATTGTGGAAACTACACCCCTCACAGAATTTAATAAGTGGTGCAGTGAGTATTTACACCCTACTGGCGTTTAACAGATCTTTGGAACAGTGGGTTGTGCAAATGAAAAATGTAATTTTTCATTTTCACGGACCACTGTTCCAAAAATCTGTCAGACACCTGTGGGGCATAAATGCTCACTGTACCCCTTATTACATTACGTAAGGGGTGTAGTTTCCTAAATGGGGTCACATGTGGGGGGGGGTCCATTGTTCTGGCACTTATTGTTAGGGGGGCTTTGTAAACACAAGTGGCCTTCAATTCCGGACATATTTTCTCTTCAAAATCCCAATGGCGCTCCTTCTGTTCTGAGCATTGTAGTGCGGCAGCAGAGCACTTTACATCCACCTATGGGGTATGTTCTTACTCAGAAGAAATGGGGTTACAAATTTTGGGGGAATTTTTTCCTATTTTCCCTTGTGAAAATGAAAAATTTAGGGTAACACCAGCATTTTAGTGAAAAAAATTTCATTTTTCCCATACAACTTTAAAGAAAATTTGTCAAACACCTGTGGGGTGTTAAGGCTCACTATACCCCTTGTCACGTTCCGTGAGGGGTGTAGTTTCCAAAATGGGGTCACATGTGGGTATTTATTCTTTTGTGTTTATGTCAGAACCACTGTAAAATCAGCCACCCCTGTGCAAATCACCAATTTAGTCCTCAAATGTACATAGTGCGCTCTCACTCCTGAGCCTTGTTGTGCGCCTGCAGAGCATTTTATGCCCACATATGGGATATTTCCGTACTCAAGAGAAATTGCGTTACAAATTTTGGGGGTCTTTTTTTCCTTTTGCTGCTTGTGAAAATAAAAAGTATGGGGCAACACCAGCATGTTAGTGTAAATTTTTTAATTTTTTTACACTAACAGGCTGGTGTAGCCCCCAACTTTTCCTTTTCATAAGGGGTAAAAGGAGTAAAAGCCCCCCAAAATTTGTAGTGCAATTTCTCCCGAGTACAGAAATACCCCATATGTGGCACTAAACGGTTTCCTTGAAATACGACAGGGCTCAGAAGTGAGAGAGCAGCAGGCGCATTTGAGGACTAAATTAGGGATTGCATAGGGGTGGACATAGGGGTATTCTATGCCAGTGATTGCAAAACAGGGTGCCTCCAGCTGTTGATAAATTCCCAGCATGCCTGGACAGTCAGTGGCTGTCCAGAAATGCTGGGAGTTGTTGTTTTGCAACAGCTGGAGGCTCCGTTTTGGGAACACTGCCATACAATATGTTTTTCATTTTTATTGGGGGGACAGTGTAAGGGTTGTAAATATGTAGTGTTTTACCCTTTATTTTGTGTTAGTGTAGTGTAGTGTTTTTAGGGTACATTTGCACTGGCAGGTTACGGTGAGTTTCCCGCTAGGAGTTTGCACTGCGGCGAAAAATTTGCCGCAGCCCAAACTTGAAGCAGGAAATTTACTGTAAACCTGCCTGTGTGAATGTACCCTGTACATTCACATGGGGGGGTGGACCTCCAGCTGTTTCAAAACTACAACTCCCAGCATGCACTGACAAACCGTGCATGCTGGGAGTTGTACTTTTGCAACAGCTGGAGGCACACTGGTTGGAAAACCTTCAGTTAGGTTCTGTTACCTAACTCAGTATTTTCCAACCAGTGTGCCTCCAGCTGTTGCAAAACTACAACTCCCAGCATATACTGATCACTGAAGGGCATGCTGGGAGATGTAGTTATGGTACAGCTGGAGGTACGCAACTACAACTCTCAGCATGCCGAGACAGCTGTTTGCTGTTTTGGCATGCTGGGATTTGCAGTTTTGCAGCATCTGGAGGGCTACAGTTTCTAGACCAGTGCACAGTGATCTTCAAACTGTGGACCTCCAGATGTTGCTAAACTACAAATCCCAGCATGCCCAGACAGCAAACAGCTATGTGGGCATGCTAGGAGTTGTAGTTTTGCAAGATCTGGAGGGCTACAGTTTAGGGACCACTATATAGTGGTCTCAAACTGTAGCCCTCCAGCTGTTTCAAAACTACATATTCCAGCATGCCCAAACAGCTGTCTGGGCATGCTGGGAGTTGTAGTTTTGCAACATCTGGAGGGCTACAGTGTAGAGACCACTATATAGTAGTAGTAGCCCTCCAGATCAACTTACCGGCTTCCGTGGGATCCTGGGAGCCGTCCTCTTCTGATGCACGTCATTGCCGCCCGCCGATCACCGTCGCCCGCAGCCTCTGGAGGGGTAAGTGGATCTTCGTCGCCGGTCCTTGTCTGTTTCCCCATCCTGTCCCGCCTATTGTGGGTGGGCAGGACGGGGAAAATGAAAGTTAACCCCCCCTCCCCCGATCTGCTATTGGTCATCGCTTCTGATGATCAATAGCAGGGATAGGAGGGGTGGCACCTCTGCCACCTCACTCTTATCCCTTCAGGGGAATCGTGGGTGTCTTAGACATCCGCGATCCCCCTTATATTCCGGGTCACCGGGGCACTATAGACCTGTATGAGCTGGCATAGGCGCAAATCGCAAGTGTGAATTCCCTTGCGATTTGCGCCGATCACCGACATGGGGGGGTCTGATGACCCCCCTGGGCATTTCTCCATCAATCTATAGTATACTCAAAATATACTTCAATTGGACCACAGCAACACCTCCCCCCTTATGCACGTATGGTGATGCCCAACCGCCGCCCCTTCCTGCACAGGAAGAACTGCTCTGAATCCTGTGCGTTATTCCATCACTCAGTTATCTAGATGTCTTCAAATGTATTCTTTTTTTGGAAAAGCAGCCATGGACCCCCATTGATGTGGAAGAATTCCTTAAATTCTGGCCTCTCACAATGTTAAAGGGGCTCAGCGTTTGGAACCAACTGTTCCAAACGCTGGAGCCGACACCGGGAGCTCGTATTGTCATAGCCCCGACCCTCATGATGTCATGCTCCGCCCCCTCAATGCAAGTCTATGGAAAGTTTGTTCCAAATGCTGAGCAGCGGAGTACCCCTTTAAAGGACATTATTAAGAAGCCCTCCATTCGCTCTTACTGGAGCGCTAACCCCATCTGACTTGTTATTTTACATCTGGAGAGCTTAATCAAGACTGGTGTCAGGCAGTAGATCTGATATAATGGATCACCCATCATCAGGACTGGGGTCAGGCAGTAGATCTGATATAATGGATCACCCATCATCAGGACTGGTGTCAGGCAGTAGATCTGATATAAGGGATCACCCATCATCAGGACTGGTGTCAGGCAGCAGATATGATGTAATGGATCACCCATCATCAGGACTGGTGTCAGGCAGCAGATATGATATAATGGATCACCCATCATCAGGACTGGTGTCAGGCAGTAGATCTGATTTGATGGATCACCCATAATCAGGACTGGTGTCAGGCAGTAGATCTGATATAATGGATCACCCATCATCAGGACTGGTGTCAGGCAGCAGATCTGATATAATGGATCACCCATCATCAGGACTGGTGTCAGGCAGTAGATCTGATATAATGGATCACCCATCATCAGGACTGGTGTCAGGCAGTAGATCTGATATAATGGATCACCCATCATCAGGACTGGTGTCAGGCAGTAGATCTGATATAATGGATCACCCATCATCAGGACTGGTGTCAGGCAGTACATCTGATATAATGGATCACCCATCATCAGGACTGGTGTCAGGCAGTAGATCTGATATAATGGATCACCCATCATCAGGACTGGTGTCAGGCAGTAGATCTGATATAATGGATCACCCATCATCAGGACTGGTGTCAGGCAGTAGATCTGATATAATGGATCACCCATCATCAGGACTGGTGTCAGGCAGTAGATCTGATATAATGGATCACCCATCATCAGGACTGGTGTCAGGCAGTACATCTGATATAATGGATCACCCATCATCAGGACTGGTGTCAGGCAGCAGATCTGATATAATGGATCACCCATCATCAGGACTGGTGTCAGGCAGTACATCTGATATAATGGATCACCCATCATCAGGACTGGTGTCAGGCAGCAGATCTGATATAATGGATCACCCATCATCAGGACTGGTGTCAGGCAGTAGATCTGATATAATGGATCACCCATCATCAGGACTGGTGTAAGGCAGTACATCTGATATAATGGATCACCCATCATCAGGACTGGTGTCAGGCAGCAGATCTGATATAATGGATCACCCATCATCAGGACTGGTGTCAGGCAGTAGATCTAATATAATGGATCACCCATCATCAGGACTGGTGTCAGGCAGTAGATCTGATATAATGGATCACCCATCATCAGGACTGATGTCAGGCAGTAGATCTGATATAATGGATCACCCATAATCAGGACTGGTGTCAGGCAGTAGATCTGATATAATGGATCACCCATCATCACGACTGGTGTCAGGCAGTAGATCTCATATAATGGATCACCCATCATCAGGACTGGTGTCAGGCAGTAGATCTGATATAATGGATCACCCATCATCAGGACTGGTGTCAGGCAGTAGATCTGATATAACGGATCACCCATCATCAGGACTTGGGTCAGGCAGTAGATCTGATATAAGGGATCACCCATCGAGTGCTGCTGTAGGAACCTCTCCCAGGGCCATTTACTTCCATTGAGAATAACCAGGCTTTGCTTTGGTAAAGTGCCCAATACTGGAATTTCGCAAACAATCGAAAGGTTCCACCTGTTACCAAAATGATATGTAAGTTACCAGGTGTTATGATGGAATAGTCTAGCCCAGTGGTCTCAAACTATGGCCCTCCAGATGTTGCAATACTTCAACTCCCGGGATGTCCTGACAGCCGTTGGCTGTCCGGGCATGCTGGGAGTTGAAGTTTTGCAACATCTGGAGGGCCACAGTTTGAGATCACCGTTTTAGCCCAACAGGTCTGGTGCAAGGATTTATGCCACCCTAGGAGAATGCTAATTTTGCCACCCCTTGACTCTGCCCATTGTCACCTTCAGATGTATGGTTGCGCACGATGTCAGAATGTTGATGGTCCCTGTCTGCCTCAAAAGTTGTGCCGCGCTCCTCCCGAAGGCTAAAAAAAGCCAGTTATTATAGTACGGGTGGGGGTTTTGCTTGATGGGCAGGTGGACTAACTTTATCATAGCGGGCAGAGCGACACCCCCATCAAGAGGGCCCTCTAGGTAGCTGCCTATTTTGCCTATAGGCAGAGCCGGCCCTGTAGCCCAAGCTGTCTTGGTTCTCAAGGCAGACGGATTCAAGAGCAGAGGCCAGGAAGTTAAAATTTTGCTATGAGGTCAACCACTTTTATGTCCACCCTTGTTCCTACATATTGAGACTCAAGGATTTGACCAATTCGACGAATTTTCTGAAAAAATTTGGTTCGGTCCAAATTTATTTGCAGTGAATCGCTATTAAAAACGGCTATTTCTGGCCTACAGAGAGGCTCAATAGGGGGTGTAGAACACTTAACAAGTATAGAGAGTGTGCTGTGTTAGTGAAATAATACTGTTATTCAGTATGACATGCAGATTACAGGCACCGCTATTAGAATCCCTGCCGCAGAGTGTCTGGATCTGGCAGATTTTTAATGTAATTTTTATTTATTTATTTAATTTGAATGTATTTTACCTGTTCCAGCCCCTGTCTCTCAGCACACCCCCATACTCTGTGTCCACATGAAAAGGGAGGGACTGCAGTACCAGCAACTTGGACAGGAGCACATTCAGCTTCTGTGCCATTGGATAAGTGGGCGCATAAAGCTAGAAGTGGCTGCAGTGAAAAAGCTCGTACTTGTATCTTAAAATCGAGCTGGTGGTCCTCTGCCAGGTGAGATGCCACCTGTTCCAGCACCTGCCTCTCAGCGCCCACCTGACTGTGAAAGTGCGAATGTTTCATTTAATCAGTTATGGTTCATTGTTATCGCTTCAAGCTGTTTCATTGGATTCTTGTGGTTATTCCACAGGTAATGTGACGGCGACGACCATAGGGCCACAGTCTTGAAAAGAATACATCTATTTTATATATTTAAAATTAAGATTTATATTAGATTGCCAAGTTTAAGCCCCAGTGTTTACTTTGAATACTGTATGACCACAAAACCCAAACTGACAAGGAGTCACATGGCGGCACAATGAGAGGTGACAGCAGCATGAGGAGACCATAATCTGGCAGAATGACACAGCCTGCAGATTGCGGCAGCATGAGGAGACCATAGAGCCTCACAATCCCTGAGAATAAAAGATGAATTTTTAAATTAAATTGAAGATTTATGGTAGCTAGTGCTACCATAAAAATGTGTAGGTATTGTCCCAGGCCCGGCAGCATCAGTAAACCATATATTGGCTAAATGACACAGCCTGCAGCTCGCGGCAGCATGAGGAGACCATAGGGCCTCACAATCACTAAGATTAAAAGATGAATTTTAAAATATTAATTGAAAATTTATGGTAGCTAGTGCTACCATAAAAATGTTTAGGTAAAGTCCCAGGCCCAGCAGCATAAGTAAACCAAATAGTGGCTGAATGGCACAGCCTGGAGTTGGCGGCAGCATGAGTAGAACATATAGTGGCTGAATGGCACAGCCTGGAGTTGGCGGCAGCATGAGTAGAACATATAGTGGTTGAATGGCACAGCCTGGCATTGGCAGCAGATGAGGAGACCATATAGTGGCTGAATGGCACAGCCTGGAGGTGGCAGAAGCATGTGGAGACCATATGGTAGTAGAATGAGACAGCCTGGAGGTGGCAGCAGTAGCATCAGGAGTCCTGAAAGTGACCCATGACATAATGGCAATACCAGTACCCGGTGACGAAGGTGGGTGAAAAAAGGTCTGATGCGGAGGAATGTTTGTAACTGGGGAGCAGCGCCTTAAATCTGTTTGGCACTATACATATTTGTGAAGTGTTGGTGCAGCACCATGGTCAATCTACTCTGATGCATCAGGCATTGGTGGGTTGAAATCCTGGCTGATCCATGCCTGATTCATCTTCACAAAGGTCAGTCTCTCCACATTTTTCATGGATAGAAGAGTTCTCCTTCAGGTAACTATGGCCCCCATCGCACTAAACACCCACTCTGGTGGCACACTACTGGCTGGGCAGGACAGCTTTTTCAGGGCAAACTCTTCTAGTTGTGGCCACAAATCAAGTTTGTCTGCCCCAGAAGTTCAACAGATTTAAGATGTGTTGTCATGTTAAGGTATGCCACCACCTGCTGGTCCAGGTTCTGCTCCAGGTCTACCTGCTGCTGATGAGTTGCTTCACTATGCAGGTGAAGAAAGGTACTCATCAGTGACTGTAGACTCAGGCTGCTGATGATGGAGCTGGTACCGCTCCTGCCACCCCACCCCTCCCCAGCAGCCATGGCAGTGGAAGGTGAGCGCAGAGGGCCCCCGAGTCAGACCTGCGAGAGGATGGACGATGGTGCCGATAGGCATTGGCCAACTGACTACGTAGGATGTCTCTGTAGTAGATCAGTTTGTCCTCCTTCTCAGTGGGTGTAAAAAATGCCCCCATTTTGTGGCGGTAGTGAGGGTCCAATCAGGTGGAGGTCCAGAAGTCATCCCACTGCCAAATGGTGACAATTCGGCGGTCACTATGCAAGCAAGTGAGCATGCATCGTGCCATTTGTGCAAGTGACTCGGAGGGACTCCCTGCCTCAATCTCCACTGCATACTGCCACGATGTGTCTGGGTCCTCTGTCTCACCTTCCTCATAACCCTTTAGCTCCTCTAGCTGCTGCTGCTCCTCCTCTCCTGTCAGGTGACTAGACAAACTGACCATTTCACGAAACCTATACTGTGCTCCACTGTGCCCCTCGCCTCCTCCTCCAGTTCAGCCCCCCCCTCAGGGTTCATGTTGCCATGAGATGTAGGCACCACATCTCCATTGCCCTGATCAGCCATCATTTCCAACACGTGTTGTAGTAAATGAAGCAGTGGAATGATGTCGTTCATCCCATAATCCTGGTGACTGACTAATAATGTGGCTTCCTCAAAGGGCCTGAGCAAATGGCAGGTGCCACGTACGAGCTGCCACTGGTTGACACTGAAGTCACAGGGGAGTACCCCTATCGGCTTGGATCATCAAGAAATCGGTGATGGCTTTTCTCTGTTCATACAGTCGGTCCAACATATGGAAGGTGGAATTCCAATGTGTGGCAATGTCGCAAATAAGACTATGTTGGGGGATACCGTACTGACGCTTCAGCTCAAGGAGGGTGTGCTTTGCAGTTTACGAGTGTCTGAAGTGCATGCAAAGTTTCCTTCCAATTGTTAGGATGTCTTGCAAATGGGGTGAACACTTCAGGAACTGCTTGACAACCAGATTGAGCCTTCCTTGTCGCAGCGCAGACAAGATGTTCTTCCCGTTGTCAGTCACCACGGTTCCAATTTCCAGTTTTCGTGGAGTAAGCCATGCTTCGATTTCTTTATGAATGACTTTTAGCAGATCCTCTTCTGTGTGACTCCATTCGACAAGGCAAACCATGTGAAGAACAGCGTGACACCACTGTGCCCTGCACACATTGTATGCTGAAGGGACACTGAGACTTGTCTGTGCAGTCGAGGCTGAGGACACGGTGGAGGATGAGGAGTCGGAGTTGCACACTGTCACAGGACCAATGGCCTGAGAGCATGGAGGAGGAAGTTACGTGACCTGTCCAAGTTGGTGTTGTGGCTGTGCAGGAATCACATTTAACCAGTGGGCCGTAAGGACATGAATTGTCCCTGACCATAGTTACAGCTCCAGACGTCGGCGCTGCCGTGCACTTTGGTACACACGGACAGGCTCAAGGACTGGCCCACCTTCTCTTTCACAAAATTGTGCAGGGCTGGTACTGCCTACTTCGCAAAGAAATGACAGCTTGGCACTCTCCACCTCGGCTCAGCATAAACCATCAGTTCTCTGAAAGGTGCAGAGTCCACCACTAGAAAAGGGAGGGACTGCAGCACCAGCAACTTAGACAGGAGCACATTCAGCTTCTGCGCCATTGGATGAGTGGGCGCATACTTTTGTCTCTTGGACATGGATTCGCAAATGGAATGTTGGCGGAATGGCTGACTAAAAGTAGGAGGAGCAGGAGCATCTGGAGCGACAGAAGGAGGGTATGACACACAGCTCCCTTCAGCTGAGGTGGTGGAGCCTTGGCTGGCTGAAAGATGGAGCGGTGTGCCACTGGGTGATGCAGCAGGCTGGACCACTACATCAGAACCACGGTTCTCCCAGGCTGCTTCATGGTGGCATGGATGCAGGGCCATGGTGCCAACATTGGGACCCTAGCCACGCTTCACCTTCTTCCGACACATCTTGCATGTGGCTATGTTAACCTCTTCTGGATGCTTGATGAAAAACTGCCACACCCTGAGTAGCTGATTTTCGCACCAACACTCCGCACCAATTGACTGCTAATGCCGACGTCTCCAAGAACCCCTGATCCACTGCTTCCCAGTAGGGTAGGCTGCTGTGAAGCAGGTCTTCTCCACTGGGCATGTTTGACTCCAGAATTTCCACTTCTGCCACCATGCTGACTGCCAACCATCCTACCACCTTGCTGGCTCAGCTGCTGCCTCACAGGCAACCTGCAACCCTCTTCTCCTGATGATGATGAAGCCCCTTTTGCACCCAGCTCCCAACTGTGATCGGCTTCATCATCAACAAGTGTCTACACATCACTGATGTCCTCCTTAGGTTCCTCAATGGTGTCTGCTTCAAGACCCTGAATGCTGGAAACACCGCCTCCCACGTCACTCTCCTCATCACTACCTGCCCACCTATCAGAGGAATCGGCGGATGTCTCCTCCACTTCTTGGCTGGGCAGTAGCTGCTGACTGTAATCTATTAGATGGTCCAGGGCAGGGACTGCTCCCGAGCCATGCCAACTGAGGGTTTTGTCTGAGGAACCCACCAACTGTTGTCTGGGGGTATCAGATGTCACTTGGGATGAAGTGGATGAACGTGTTTTTAACCAATCGATGACGGCAGATGGGTTACTGGTTGAGACACGATCACTAGCTGATAACGGGAGCTCAGGCCTCTCACTGCAACTCCTGCTGCCACTCGCCCCTAGTCTGCTGCGACCTCGGCCACATGAATTTAGGCCTCTGCCAGTCCTCTGTGCATGTCCTGGCACTTCTCTGCCTGACATACTTAGTGTGTATATGAGGAGAGTACAATACGCTTCACTACGCTTAAACCAGTATTTGTCTAGAACACCAGCCGGTGAGTACTTTTGCCTGTCCTTTCACAGTATCTAGGCCCTTGATAGGTTAACAGGTACAAAATTGTACATTACTTAGACGTAAGTATGTGGTATGCACTTATGTGGGCACAAAAATGCGCTACAGTATGCTTAAAGAAGTAGTGGAGTAAAACACCAGCAGGTGATTACTTTTGCCTGGCTTTTCACAGTATCTAGGCCCTTGACAGATTAACATGTACAAAATAGTATACTATTTAGATATAGGTATGTGGTATGCACTTATGAGAGCAGAAAAATGCGCTACAGTACGCTTAAAAATGTATTGGAGTAAAACACCAGCCGGTGATTACTTTTGCCTGGACTTTCACAGTATCTAGGCCCTTGACAGATTAACAGGTACAAAATAGTACACTACTTAGATGTAGGTATGTGGTATGCACTTATGTGGGCACAAAAATGTGCTACAGTACGCATAAAGAAGTATTGGAGTAAAACACCAGCCGGTGATTACTTTTGTCTGGCCATTCACAGTAGCTAGGCCCTTGACAGATTAACAGGTACAAAATAGTACACTACTTAGATGCACTTATGTGGGATGCACTAATGAGGGCAGAAAAATGCGCTACAGTACGCTTAAAAAACATATTTTTGCACAACACTGGCAGTACACAACAGTGCTGCAGCACACAGTCGCTGTGTACTAAACCCAAAATTGCACTCACAGACTATTAGGAATGGACTGCTGGGTGTGTATTATACCGTCTACAGACTAGTATAATCAGCAGACCATTTGTTGTGAAACAAAGAAAGCAGAAAAATGCACTACAGTACGCTTAAAAAATTTATTGGAGTAAAACACCAGACCAGACCTCGTTCCCGCCTTCCCAGAGCTGATTGCACCATGTTCTTACATGTGGATCCGCCATTTTAGATGCCCTGGAGCCTGGGCCACACTAAATGGAGTTTACTGAAGTGATTTGCATGATAGAATCACACCAATATTTGCATTCGTTGCGAATAGAATTTTTTATGAAATTCGTAACAAATTCGGATTCGTCAGATTTGATTCATTCATCTCTAGTAATGTCCTTAAAACAAGTCAAAATGATGCTCAGTAGTGTGTGTGGCCTCCACGTGCCCGTAAGACCTCCCTACAACGCCTGGGCATGCTCCTGATGAGGTGTTGGATGGTCTCCTGAGGGATGTCCTCCCAGACCTGGACTAAGGCATCTGCCAACTCCTGGACAGTCTGTGGTGCAATGTGGCGTTGGTGGATGGAGTGAGACATGATGTCACAGATGTGCTCAATCGGATTTAGGTCTGGGGAATAGGCGGGCCAGTCCATAGCATCAATGCCTTCCTCTTGCAGAAACTGCTGACACACTCCAGCCACATGAAGTCTAGCATTGTCTTGCATTAGGAGGAACCCAGGGCCAACCCCACCCGCATATTGTCTCACAAGGGATCTGAGGATCTCATCTTGGTACCTAATGGCAGTCAGGCTACCTCTGGCAAGCATATGGAGGGCTGTGCGGCTCCCCAAAGAAATACCACCCTACAACATTACTGACCCAATGCCAAACCAGTCATGCTGGAGGATGTTGCAGGCAACAGAACGTTCTCCACGGCGTCTCCATACATGTGCTCAGTGTGAACCTGCTTTCGTCTGTGAAGAGCACAGGGCGCCAGTGGCGAATTTGCCAATCTTGGTGTCCTCTGGTAAAGGCCAAACGTCCTGCACGGTGTTGGGCTGTAAGCACAACCTCCACCTCTGAACGTTGAGCCCTCATACCACCCTCATGGAGTCTGTTTTTGAGTGGACACATGCACATTTGTGGTTTGCTGGAGGTAATTTTGCAGGGCTTTGGCAGTGCTCCTCCTGCTCCTCCGCGCACAAAGGCGGAGCTAGTGGTCCTGCTGCTGGGTTGTTGCCCTCCTAAGGCCTCCTCCACGTCTCCTTATGTACTGGCCTGTCTCCCGCCTCCATGCTCTGGACACTACGCTGACAGACACAGCAAACCTTCTTGTCACAGCTCGCATTGATTTCCTGAATGAGCTGCACTACCTGAGCCACTTGTGCGGGTTGTAGACTCCGTCTCATGCTACCACTAGAGTGAAAGCCCGCCAGCATTCAAAAGTGACCAAAACATCAGCCAGGAAGCATAGGAACTGAGAAGTGGTCTGTGGTCACCACCTGTAGAATCACTCCTTTATTGGGGTGTCTTGTTAATTGCCGATAATTTCCAGCTGTTGCCTGTTCCATTTGCACAACAGCATGTGAAATTGATTGTCAATCAGTGTTGCTTCCTGAGTGGACAGTGTGATTAAGTGTTCCCTTTTTTTTTTTGAACAGTGTATTTTTGTAAAAAAAAATCATGTTTGTAAGTCGCCATATTCTGCGCGCCATAACTTTTTTATTTTTTCACTGACGCAATTGTGTGAGGACTCTTTTTTTGCAGGACATGTTGATGTTTTTGGGGAACAATTTTTATATGTTTTGGGGTGTATTTTATAATACGGCTACTCCTAACTAATCTATCTATCTATCTATCTATCTATCTATCTATCTATCTATCTATATATATATATATATATATATGTATATATGTCACGATTCGGCTGGCTGGAGGTGGATCCTCTGTGCCAGAGAGGGATTGGCGTGAACCGTGTCAGTGGACCGGTTCTAAGTTGCTACTGGTATTCACCAGAGCCCGCCGCAAAGCGGGATGGTCTTGCAGCGGCGGTAGCAACCAGGTCGTATCCACCGGCAATGGCTCAACCTCTCTGACTGCTGAGATAAGCGCGGTACAAGGGAGTAGACAAGAGCAAGGTCAGACATAGCAGAAGGTCAGGGCAGGCAGCAAGGATCGTAGTCAGGGGCAACGGCAGGAGGTCTGGAACACAGGCTAGGAACACACAAGGAAACGCTTTCACTGGCACAATGGCAACAAGATCCGGCAAGGGAGTGCAGGGGAAGTGAGGTATAAATAGGGAGGTGCACAGGTGAAGGTACTGATTAAAACCCATGCGCCAATCAGTGGCGCACTGGCCCTTTATATCGCAAAGACCCGTCGCGCGGGCGCCCTAGGGAGCGGGGCCGCGCGTGCCGGGACAGCACAGACAGGGAACGGGTCTGGTAAGCGAGTCGGGATGCGCATCGCGAGCGGGCGCGTCCCGCATCGCGAATCGCATCCCGGCTGGGAACATTATCGCAGCGCACCCGGTCGGCAGGTCTGACCGGGGCGCTGCGAATAGGAGAACGCTGTGAGCGCTCCGGGGAGGAGCGGGGACCCGGAGCACTCGGTGTAACAATATATATATATATATATATATATATATATATATATATGTGTGTGTATATATATCATTTATTTAAAAAAAAATTATATTTTGTTTCACATTTTTTTTTTTTTTTTTTTTTTTTTTTTATTTTCTTTACATTTTTACTTTTTTCACCTTTTACTTTTTTCTTTTCTTTTTTTTTTTTTTTTTACTATTATACACATGTCAATGGTGTACACATCTGAACCATCAACGCTCTTCTTTCGCTTTGGAGAGCACCTATCGGTGACAGAGGGAGCTCCCTCCCTCTGTAACCCTAATAGACGCTGCGGTCACTGTGACGGCAGCGTCTATAGGGTTAACTCAGGATCGGAACGCAGCTCCGATCCTGAGATCTGTGGATGGCCTCCTCCCATGGGGACCCCCTCTCATGCAATCGCTTCACAGTGTGAAGTGACTGAAAAGCGGGGGAAGGAGGAGACCCCGCCAGATCCCTGCCACAGGTCAGTCTGTACTGACGGACCAATAGCAACGAAGGCCGGCCGGGGACCGCTGCAATTAGTCCCTGGACGGCTTTGGGGAGCCTCAATAAACTGTCACAACCCCCTATAAATTTGGAGCAATTTCAGAAATGACTTTGTGTGTTACTGCAGGGCAGTTAAGCTTCATTGTGAATGTCCTTTATTTTACATTTCATTTTACATCTTTTCATTAGCTCACAGGGTTATAAATCCGATGAGGGGAAGGGGGTGTGTCCCTCCTTGTGGTGGTCCGATGTGATTGGTGCACCTGCTCATGCATTTGCATCTGTAAATTTTTTATTTTAAAGTAATAATTTGGATAACCATGTAAACAAGTATAGTTTTTACACTTAATTGTCCCAATTTCCAGACTTTTAAACACGTCCATCCTAACCATATTGAAAAAAATAATACTTTAAACAAAGTTGTATTTTTTTGTTATATTTTTTTTTATAGGAAAGACATATCAAAGAACAAGGTAATTTGCTTATATTAATGAGTAAATGTAACTTATTTTTGTAATGTGTGTTTTCTATGCCACTTTTTTATGGAGGTGATTTGCGCCTTTTTAAAGGGTTTGCACCAAATTTTGCGCCTTTTTAAAAAGTCGCATTTTCATAAATTCCTGACCACTGCATAAACCCGACTCAAAACACGCGTACTACAGCCAAACACAGGAATGCTTGGATATGAAAAGTATGCAAAAAGAGTTGCAAAAAACACAATGCGCCAAAAATTGCGAAAATTTTACCCAAGAAAACAAGGGTAAAATGCTTCATAAATACCTCCCAGAGTTTCCCAACCAGGGTGCCTCCAGCTTTTTCAAAAATACAACTCCCAGCATGCCCAGACAGTCAAAGGCTGTCCGGGTATGCTGGATGTTTTAGTTTTGCAACTGCTGGAGGCACCCTGATTGGAAAACACTGCTATAAGAGATCTGTCATCATATCTGTCGGGGACATAACATGATGCCTCAGTGACCCCCATGGTCCCCAATTCTCAACCCAATTAAACATCTATGAATTAAATATAACAGACTCCGTTTAGATGTCAGAATCCCCATCCAGTGCTCAGTATTTATGCGGATGACCTACTCCTATATATAAATTCACTTCCTATATTGCTCCCTGTGAACTTCTTGGAATTTGAGGAATTTGGTTTCTAAAGTAATTTTAAGGTCAATACCTATAAATCCCGTATATGTAACAGTTATATGGCTCATACAATGTAAACCTTAGCCCTGTTTTACTAAATACCTAAGAGTAAACCTTGTGTCACATCCTAAATTGTATTCATCATGTTTTATGTTACTTTATGTTACCAGAATCTACAAAAAATTTAAGAAGAAGGTTTGGGGAGAACTTTAATATCAGGAAACTTACCTTTTTGACTATACACTGATCCGCCATAACATTAAAGGGGATATCCAAGAATAAAATAACAAAGCTAATTTCTTCCACAAACAGCACCACACCTGTTCGCAGGTTGTGTGTGGTATTACAACTTGGCTTCATTCAGTATAATAGAAGTGAGTTGCTATACCGCACACAGCCTGGGTATAGGTGTGGTGCTATTTTTGGAAAAATTAGCTTCATTTTTCTATTCTTGAATAACCGTTTTAAAGGCAGGTACTCCTGTGGAAAACAAATGTTTTCAAATCAACTGGTGCCAGAAAGTTAAACAGATTTGTAAATTACGCCTATAAAAAATTCTTAATCCTTCCAGTACTTATCAGCAGCTGTATGCTCCAGAGGAAGTTATGTTGTTCTTTCCAGTCTGAATACAGTGCTCTCAGGTGCTACCTCTGTCCATGTCAGGAACTGTCCAGAGCAGAAGAGGTTCACTATGGGGATTCGCTCCTGCTCTGGACAGTTTCTGACACAGACAGAGATGGCAGCAGAGAGCACTGTGGTCAGACTGGAAAGAACTACACAACTGTCTCTGGAGCATACAGCAGCTGATAAATACTAGGAGAATTAAGGTTTAAAATAGAGGTACCGTATATACTCGAGTTTAAACTGAGTTTTTCAGCACGGTTTTTCATGCTGAAAACGCCCCCCTCGGCTGATACTCGAGTGAACTCTCCGCCTGTCAATCGCTTTCAGTAGTCCTCAACCTGTGGACCTCCAGATGTTGCAAAACTACAACTCCCAGCATGCTCGGACAGCCATCGGCTGTCCGGGCATGCTGGGTGTTGTAGTTTTGAAACATCTGGAGGTCCACAGGTTGAAGACCGCTGCGGCCTTCGTCATCATCCAGACCCCCCCTTTAGTTTTCTACTTACCTCCCCTCGGTGGGAAGGAAGGGTGAGCTGGTCCGGGCCATCTATGCTGCAGGGACCGTCCGGTGGGGAGGGTTAGTCGTTCCGGGCTGTCCATTTTCACCGGGAGGCCCTCTTCTCCGCTCCGGGCCCGGCCTCGGACTAGTCATGTTGCCTTGACGACGATGCACAGGGACGTCCCTGTGCATGAACGTCCCTGTGCGCCAACATCAAGGCGACGTCACTAGTCCGGGGCCGGGCCCGGAGCGGAAAAGTTGTAGTTTTGCAACATCTGGAGGGCCACAGGTTGAAGACCACTAAAGGGATTGACAGGCGGTGATGATGAAGGGGGGGGATGATGACCAGTGTGATGAAGACAGGGTGATGATGACGGGGGTCTGGATGATGACAGGGGGGGATGATGAAGGGGGGGGATGATGACCAGTGTGATGAAGACAGGGTGATGATGACGGGGGTCTGGATGATGACAGGGGGGGATGATGACACGGGGGGGGGATGATGTATTTCCCACCCTAGGCTTGTAGTCGAGTCAATAACTTTTCCTGGGTTTTTGGGGTAAAATTAGGGGCCTCGGCTTATATTTGGGTCGGCTTATACTCGAGTATATACAGTCATTTACAAATTTGTTTAACTTTCTGGCACCAGTTGATTTGAAAACATTTGTTTTCCATCGGTGTACCCCTGGAAGGCCTCCTGCCTAATATTGTATAGATTCTCCTAAAGCATCCATGAGCCATTGAAGCATGGACTCCATTAGAACTCTGAGGGTGTCCTATGGTTTACGGCACCAAGATGTTGGCAGAAGATCCTGGACATTTTGTAAATTGTGAAGTGTGGCTTACGTCAATTGAACTTGTTTTTCCACCATATCCACAGCTTGATTAGATTGAGATCTGAGAAATTGGGAAGCCAAGATAACACCTTAAAGGGGTACTCTGCTGCTCAGCGTTTGTAACAAACAAACGCTGGAGCCTGCGCCGGGAGCTTGTGACATCATAGCCTCGCCCCTCATGATGTCACACCCCACCCCCTCAATGCAAGTCTATAGGAGGGGGCGTGACGGCTGTCACGCCCCCTCCCATAGACTTGCATTGAGATGGTGGGGCGTGACATCATGAGGGGGGTAGGGCTATGACTTCACAAGCTCCCGGCAGCGGTTCCAGCATTTGGAACAGTTTGTTCCAAATGCTGAGCAGCAGAGTACCCCTTTAAACTCATTGTTATGTTCCCTAAAGCGCTACTATGAGTTGGAAAAACTGTTGAAATATTGTCCAAATGTCAAAATTTTTTATTACAGCCCGGCCTCACACCCCGGTTGGCACTTCCGTTCATTTTTCAAGGTTATAACTTTCGATTACTGCAGGTCTCAGGGCTGAGATCGAAACTTTTGACACGTGTGGACAACATGTGAATCCTTTTTCCAAATCACAGTAATGCTTCAAACAATGCCTGAATATTTATTGAAGTGTGGTAGATGTATTGTCCTGCTGAACGAGGTCCCAGTCATTATGGAATACCACTGCCATGAAGGTGGGACTTGCTCTGAACAATGTTTAGGTTGGTGGTACATGTAACAGTATCATCCAGTAATATCTTCTTCCCATAGTGCATCCTGGTACCATTGCTTCACACAACCGGTTGTTCATGTGTAAAGAAAAATGTGATTCATCGGACCTGGCTGTGGTGCCCACAAGGAGGATGGGTGGAGTAGTGGTCCCTCGTGCAAAGTCTATAGTGTTGGCATGACAATATAGCTCTAAAAAGTTGCAGAACGTTGCAGGTTTCTAATCTTTGTCAGAAGAATCTCCTTCAAATGTGTAAGTCATGAAGTAAGCACCTGGTCTCTTAGTGACAAGGGGATGTCCCAGCTAAACCAAACCTGACTACCGTATTTTTCGCCATATAAGACGCACTTTTTCTCCCCCAAAACTGGGGGGAAAAAGTCGGTGCGTCTTATACGGCGAATACACCCCTATGGCGGCGGTCCCTGCGGCCATCAACGGCCGGGACCCGCGGCTAATACAGGACAGCACCAATCGCGGTGATGCCCTGTATTACCCTTCAGACGCGGCCATCAAAGCTGACCGCCACGTCTGAAGGGAAAGTGACACTAACCCGGCTGTTCAGTCGGGCTGTTCGGGACCGCCACCGATTTCACCGCGGCGGTCCCGAACAGCCCGACTGATTAGCCCGACTTACAGGACACCGGGAGGGACCTTACCTGCCTCCTCGGTGTCTTCTCCGTTCAGGGATCCCCTGTATGCCGGCGCTCTCCTTCCTCGTCATCACGTCGTCGCGTACGTGCGTCGGCGTGCGTAACGACGTGATGGCCGCGACGGAGAGCGAGGATACCCAGCCGGCAGCAGAGACGTTCCGGAGTGACGGGGACACGGCGACGGCGATGGAGCGACATCCAGGGCAGCGGTGACTGGTCCGGAGCGGCGGGGACACGTGAGTATTACCTCCTATGCAGTGGTCTTCAATCTGCGGACCTCCAGATGTTGCAAAACTACAACTCCCAGCATGCCCGGACAGCCAACGGCTGTCCGGGCATGCTGTGGGGTTGTAGTTTTGCAACATCTGGAGGTCCGCAGGTTGAAGACCACTATTGGGTTCAAAATCTTTAATTTTTTAGATTTTGCACCTGAAAATAGGGTGCGTCTTCTACGCTGGTGCGTCCTATAGGGCGAAAAATACGGTAAATTGGTTTTGGCTGTTTCAATTCCTCTTGGCAGAGAGGGATGGACTTATGAGACCCCTCCCTCAGGCTGCCTAAAAGTTTCTGCAAAAATACAGCCAGGGTGAGTCATGTGACCAATGTTTCATGCATCATTTTATATATATATATATATATATATATATATATATATATATATATATATATATATATATATATAGTAAATTTGAGTAGCCCTATTAGTCCAGTGATGCAGATGCAAATCATAAAATGTTGCAGTATCTTGTAATACCTTTTTTATTGGACTAACAGCATTTTGTAGAGACAAGCTTTCGGGATTCCTCCTG
The DNA here is from genome assembly GCF_029499605.1 of Hyla sarda. NCBI lineage: Eukaryota > Metazoa > Chordata > Amphibia > Anura > Hylidae > Hyla > Hyla sarda. The sequence goes on from NC_079193.1 coordinate 44,534,536, forward strand.
TGAGCTTAGATTTGCTTTGGACTTGATAAAGGAATCCCGAAAGCTTGTCTCTACAAAATGCTGTTAGTCCAATAAAAAAGGTATTTCAAGATACGGCAACATTTTATGATTTGCATCTATATATATATATATATATATATATATATATATATATATATATATAAATATAGCTCACCAGTGGTGGCATCCATTTTAGTGATGACACACCTTCTGAAGGCAAATTATGATCATAGATTCATAGAAAAATTAAGTAATGTTTTCTATACACTTAAAGGAGTAGTCTAGTTTAAAAAAAACGTATTCTCTATCCGTAGGATAGGGATAAGTGTCAGATCGCAGGGGGGCTGACCACTGGGACTCCCCCGGATGTCCTGCACGACGCCCTGTCTCTCCCCATAATTAAAGCTGTGTTTGTGACCATGGCACGAAACTGTGGCCGACATGTCCCTCCATGAATCTCTATGGGAGAGCTGGACTTACCCAAGTGTATCGCTTTGGCTTTCCCATAGACATGATTAAAGGGAGCGTATCCTGCCGATAGAGGATAAGTTTTTCTTAACTTGACTACTAATTTATCTGATTGCAGCAGCTCTGATCACTAGGAAAGACACCCCCCACCCGCCATGCAATCTCCAGAACGGGCTCTTGCTCTCCCCGCTGCATGGAGCGGTAATTAGCACGTGTTCCATACACTGTGAATGGTAGTGCCGGAGATATCCAAGTACATGGCTTGTGTACCTCCATCCTTAACCCCTTAAGGACCGGGGTTTTTTCCGTTTTTGCATTTTCGTTTTTTGCTCCTTGCCTTTAAAAAATCATAACTCTTTCAATTTTGCACCTAAAAATCCATATGATTGCTTATTTTTTGCGCCACCAATTCTACTTTGTAAAGACGTCAGTCATTTTGCCCAAAAATCTACGGTGAAACGGAAAAAAAATAATTGTGCGACAAAATTGAAAAAAAAAAACGCCGTTTTGTAACTTTTGGGGGCTTCCGTTTCTACGTAGTAAATTTTTCGGTAAAAATGACACCTTATCTTTATTCTGTAGGTCCATACGATTGAAATGATACCCTACTTATATAGGTTTGATTTTGTCGTACTTCTGGAAAAAATCATAACTACATGCAGGAAAATTAATACGTTTAAAATTGTCATTTTCTGACCCCTATAACTTTTTTATTTTTCCGTGTATGGGGCGGTATGAGGGCAAATTTTTTGCGCCGTGATCTGAAGTTTTTAACGGTACCATTGCATTGATAGGACTTATTGATCGTTTTTTATTCATTTTTAAATGATATACAAAGTGACCAAAAATGCACTATTTTAGACTTTGGAATTTTTTTGCGCGCACGCCATTGACCGAGCGGTTTAATTAACAATATATTTTTATAATTCGGACATTTCCGCACGCGGTGATATTATATATGTTTATTTTTATTTAGGGTACATTCCCACACGGCGTATTTGCTGCGTATTTGCTGCTGCGTATTTTATTTTCTCTGTTGAAGTCAATGGGTAGGAAAATACGCAGCATCAAATACGCAGCAAATACGCAGCAAAATACGCTGTGTGGGAACATACCCTTACACTGTGTTTTTATTTTTTATGGGAGAAGGGGGGTGATTCAAACTTTTAATAGGGAAGGGGTTAAATGACTCATTCACTTTTTTTTTGCAGTGTTATAGCTCCCATAGGGACCTATAACACTGCACACACTGATCTTTATCATTGATCACTGGTTTCTCATAGGAAACCAGTGATCGATGATTCTGCCGCTTGACTGCTCATGCCTGGATCTCAGGCACTGAGCAGTCATTCGGCGATCGGACAGCGAGGAGGCAGGTAGGGGCCCTCCCGCTGTCCTGTAAGCTGTTTGGGATGCCGCGATTTCGCTGCGGCTATCCCGAACAGCCCACTGAGTTAACCGGCAGCTTTTACTTTTACTTTTAGCTGCGATCGGCGCTGCGCGCTATTAGCGGCGGGTCCCGGCTTCACCGTGTAACCCCGCGTTATATCACGGGAGCAGGACCAAGGACGTATCGGTACGTCGTTGGTCCTTAAGGGGTTAAAGGGTACATCTCATCAAATAAACTTTTGATATATTTTAGATTAATGAATGTTGAATAACTTTCCAATAGCATGTTAATGAAAAATATGCTTCTTTCTATTGTATTTTTCCCGATCAGTCCTGTCAGCAAGCATTTCTGACTCATGCTGGAGTCCTAAACACTCAGAGCTGCCAGCCTGCTTTGTTCACAGCCAAACAGGCTGTGAACAAAGCAGGCTGGCAGCTCTGAGTGTTCTCCTTTGTGAACAAAGCAGACTGGCAGCTCGTAGTGTTTAGGACTCCAGCATGAGTCTGAAATGCTTGCTGCCAGGACTGGTAGGGAGACCCCTAGTGGTCATTTCTTCAAAGTGGAAAATTAAATAGAAAGAAGCATATTTTTTAATAACATGCAATTGTGAAGTTATTCTGCATACATTAATCTATAACATATCAAAAAAGTTTTTGACGAGAGGTACCCTTTAACGTTTCTAAAGCCACCAGTTACATACAGTATTTAAGTTTACATAGTATAGCTCTATCTGTCTTTTTTTTTTAATTTAAGATAATAATTTAATAGCATTAAAGACCATACAACATATAATCTGACTGTATAAATAAAGACAAAAAGTAATCATTGAGCTTTCCTTGAGAACACCTTTCCGTTCTCTACCATCCCCACCGCATACCATCTCATTACAATTCATCGTGATGGACTCTTAGCAGATAGGATAGTTGAACTCACTTGAACCAAATTTCATTTGGGCAGATCAAAGGAATCGGATCACAAAAACATTAGGCAGGAAGTTTTGTTTTGAAAACAAACAGATAAGTTCTATGATTTCATATTATTGTAAGAGGCAATGGAATGGCAGAGGACTGTTTTGGACAATTCAATAACAGCTTTTTCCATGTATGTTCCAGAATTTTATTTGTTCAGTTCCAGTAGGTCTGTGGGACTGAAGCATGTCTATACAGCATTTACTATTTGAGTGCTATTTATCACAGAATAAAAGGGTTCTCCGGTGCTTACACATCTTATCCCCTATCCAAAGGATAGGGCATAAGATGCCTGATCGTGGGAGTCCCGCAGCTGGGGACGCCTGTGATCATGCACGCAGCACCCCATTTGTAATCAGTCCCCGGAGCGCGTTCGCTCCGGGTCTGATTACGGGCGACTAGAGGGCCGGCGGTGTGTGACATCACGCCTCCGCCCCCGTGTGACATCACGCTCCGCCCCTCAATGCAAACCTACGGGAGGGGGCGTGACAGCTATCATGACCCCTCCCGTAGGCTTGCATTGAGGGGCGGAGCATGACGTCACACGGGGCTGAGGCGTGACATCACACGCCGCCGGCCCGTAAGTCGCCCGTAATCAGACCCGGAGCGAACACGCTCCGGGGACTGATTACAAACGGGGTGCCGCGTGCATGATCACAGTTGTCCCCAGCTGCGATCAGGCATTTTATCCCCTATCCTTTGGATAGGGGATAAGATGTGTAAGCACCGGAGAACCCCTTTAAAGGGATAAACTGGTTGGATAAATATAAAAAAAATTATATATATATATATATATATGTATATATATATATATATATATATATATATATATATATATAACTCAGAAAAGCAGCAGCAGATTCCAATAAGGTGCACGCAGTCGTAGGAGACTTGGTAAAGGACTACTACTTCAATATAAAAGGATAAAACTGCAGCACACAGAAGTATCTTGGTGCAAAAAAAGTGATTTTATTCCATCTTCAGCAATAAATTATCAGGTGCAACGTTTCGGTAGTCTCACACCACCATCTTCAGGTATAGTGAATCAAACAAACACTGGCTCTTAAATAGCCACACAGCATCACAATTAATTATCAATCAATAAAAATACATATACAAACTTGTATCAAACAATAAAGTGCTAGTGCATCATCAAACGTAATAATCACGTAAATAGATAGTATGCTATCAATATAGAAATATGTAATCAACACTTCTGATTTAGACGTCTTAGCAGCCAAAAGGGACAAAACATATCTATCACCAACTCGTGCCAACTGCTGCCTTAGCACTGAAAACCGTAAAAGCTAAGTACATAGCTGTTTTGACTATGGAACTACGTACAAAACCAAACGCTGAATCAAGCAGGATGGATAATTCCTAAAAGTATCACCTGATACTGGCAACCTGACCCCTCTCTTAATAGTCAATGTGCTACGTATACCACGCAGCACCGCCTTAACAGCATGAACCAAGAACAGTGAAGGCCGGCTTGGGTATCCCATCGACAAGAAATGTTGTATGCCTACCAGGTATACCTTAATCATATTATCAGATAACTTTTTCGTATGATGGCAAAAATCACAAAACAAACTAAGTTAGATATAATCATTTGATTTCCTACCACCACCTGAAAGGGATATTATTGCTCTGAACGCGTGTCAGTAACAATAATTTTGCAGTGCTTCACCCTGCAGGCATGGCAAGCATAACAGGTATACTACCGCCTATGAGTCGTGATATTATTGCTCTGAAATCATGTCAGTAGCAAAGTACACAGTGTATCTACCTGCAGACGTGGCAGGCATAACAGGTATTCTATCCCATATCGGTCATGATATTATTGCTCTGGAACATGTCAGTAACAATAATTGCACAGTGCATGCCCCTGCAGATGTGGCAGACATAACAGGTATACTACAGCATGTGTTGTGATATTATCGCTCTGAAGAGGTGTCAGTAATGACAATTGTGCAGTTCATCCCCCTGCAGGCGTGGCAGGCATAACAGGTATATTACTGCCTATGGGACATGATATTATTACGCAGTGCATCCCGCTGCAGACGTGGCAGGCACAACGAGTATACTACCGCCTATGAGTCGTGCTATTATTGCTCTGAAAACGTGTCTGTAACAATAATTACGCAGTGCCTCACCCTGCAGAAGTAGCAGGCATAATGGGTATACTACCGCCTATGAGTCATGATGATATTGCTCTGAAGACGTGTCAGTAAGAATAATTACGCAGTGCCTCCCCCTGCAAGTGGGGCAGGTGTGACAGTCATGTATGCTATAGTCTATGAAAAAACCTCTGAATATCGCTTAAAGTTATGTAAGGCTTCGAAAAACAATTATATCAACCTGAAGCAGCAGCTCTCAGCAATAGTACCATAACCAGAATATCAGCTATACTAACCTATACACCTATACTAAACTATACAGGTTCATAAATTATGAACCTACGCACATTCTACGCTATATCGTAAACACTGTATAATACTATCAACATGAACATGCTAAAAATGCTGATGCAGTGTATACGTACTATAGATGTAATGAAGGTATATGCGCTATGAACGTATGTCACTGTGATTCTATGAGCATTTACCTCCCGTACATGTTACCAAGAACATTTCACACAAAACAATGCAATGAATGTATGCACATTCTAATGGCATGGAAAACTTACATATGCTGCTATAACCATGAACATTTATTTATTTTTAATGCTATGTATGCATCCTATGCTATGCACCTATGTACTGCACCACACTTTAAGCGCATGAAAATGCTGTGGGCGTATGTGCGATATACAAGCTATGAGCGTATGTACAGTATAATGCTATAAGCGTGTATGCAGTACAAACACTATGCGCGTAACGTGCAGTACGTACAGTATAAATGCTATGAGCTTATGTGCAGTATAAAACTATGATCGTACATGCCGTATCTGGCTATGAGCGTACTTGTAGGACAAACGCTATGAGAGTACGTGCAGTATGAATGCTGTGAGCGTACGTGCAGTATAAATGCTATAGCGTATGTGCAGTAAAATGCAATGAGCGTATGTGCAGTATAAAAGGTATAAACATATGTGCAGTATAAATGCTATGAGCGTGTGTGTAGTATAAATGCTATGTGTGTGAGTACTATAACTGCTATGAGCTTATGTGTTATACTATGTATAAATACTATGAGCGTACGAGCAGTATGAATGCAGTGAGTGTACGTGCAGCATAAATGCTAAGAGCGTAATTACAGTAGAAAAGCTATGAGCATATGAGCAGTATAACTGTTATGAAGGTACGTGCAGTAAAATGCTATGAGCGTAAGTGCAGTATCAATGCTATGAGTATGTGCCATATAAAATCTATGAGCAAATGTGCAATATAAATGCCATGAACATACGTGCCTGTCAGGATCCGGACTGGTATGCAGGGACGACACAGGTAGTGGATCCTCTGTGTCAGTAAGGTGATGGCGTGGGCCGTACCAGGGGAACGGAATCTAAGGGATTACTGGTTTTCACCAGAGCCCGCCGCAAGGCGGGATGGACTTGCTGCGGCAGGTAACCCCCAGGTCGTTCCACCCAATAGCGACTCAACCTCACTGACTGCTGAGTCAGGCGCGGTACATAAGGACTAGGCAAGAAGGAAGGTCAGACGTAGCAGAAGGTCAGGGCAGGCGGCAACGGTTCGTAGTCAACGGCAACGGTCAGGAAACACAGGCAATGGACACACGGGAACACTTTCTCGGACACAAGGCAACAAGATCCGGCAGGGACAGGAAGGGGAAGTGGGTTTTTATAGTGTAGGGAGTGCTTGGAACTAATTGGTTAATGGTGCACTGGCCCTTTAAATCTGAGAGACCTGGCGCGTGCACGCCCTAAAGAGCGGGGCTGCGCGCGCCGGCACTGAGCAGGAGGACGGCGCAGGTGAGAGACACGGGATGAGACCCGCGGGCAGGCACGTCCTGCCACGGGGATCGCATGCCCGCCGAGAAACACAGAGCAGCGCTCCCGGTCAGCGAGGGGGAGGAGCGGGACCCGGAGCACTCGGCGTTACAGTGCCGTATAAATGCTGTGAGCAGTATAAATCCTATAAGTGTTTGAACAGTATAACTGCTAAGAGTGTATGTGCAGTATAAACGCTATGAGCATACGAGCAGAGTGAATGCAGTGAGTGAACGTGCCGAATGCTATGAGCGTGCATGCGTGCAGTATAAATGCTATGAGCGTGTGTGCAGTATAAATGCTATGAGTGTACGTGCAGTATAAATGCTATGAGTGTACGTGCAGTATAAATGCTATGAGTGTACGTGCAGTATTTGTGGTTATGTCAGTAACAACCAAAATGAAATCGTATAACGAGTTGCTTTGAAAACATGTCAGTAACAACAAGAGTGGTAAAACAAACAGCGTTGCGTTGATGACGTGTCAGAAACAAGCGGGATGAATAAAATGTGTTGCTCTGAAGACGTGTCAGTAACAACAATGTGATGACCCGTATCCAACCCTGAAGTCGAGTCAGGTATAACAGGTATACGTTCAAGTGAAATCACAAACCTACCCCTGTAGAGAGCTTGCTGAGCAATCAACAGCAACAGCAACCTCCAATGAAACACCAATCTTCAGGAGACCAACTGCAACTACACATGACAAACTATAATCATTGCATGTTTCAGTAAATAAACGATTTGCGTTGCTCTGAAGATGTGTCAGTAACAACAAAATATGACCGTATCCAAAACCTGAAATCGTGTCAGGTACAGTAGGTATACATTCAACTGCCTTCATAAACCTACCCCGTAGAGAACTTACTGAGCAATCAACAACGACAGCACCCTCCAACGAACACCACTCTCCAGACCAACTTAACTACACATAACAAACTATAATCATAACATGTTTCAAACAATAAACAGTTGTGCATTGCTCTGAGAACGTGTCAGTAACGCCAGATAATAATACGTATGCCCCACCTAAAGTACGTGTTAGTTGTGGTAACTATACATTCATACTGAAACCACCATACACCTACCCCTGAACAGATATTGCTGAACAATCAATGATGATAACAACCTCCTAGGACACACCCACTTCAAACGCCCGACGCAAATAAAATAAAAATATTTTTTCCTTTTTCTATTTTTTATTCTACCTTATATATGAGTGGTAAAACGTCATTAACCATACATCAAATTACTTCACCATATGAATGTATGCCCCAGGACCCCTGAACTGATAGCTGTCTGACAGAGTTTAACCCACGACAGCATAATACTCGAGCCAAAGCAGCCTGGAGCATGCACCCTGTATCAATAAGCTACGTCCCACCTAAGAACCTGCAAAGCGTGCTGGCAGCGGAAGCGAAACTTACCCTAGTAAATACATTACTACTGATAATGCAGAGCATGCGGGCAGTGGAAACGTACCCTGCACCTGTGACATAATGGAAACAAACTCTATATAGTTAGCCTAAGGACACCGGCAAGCCGGCACTTACCCACCAATGCCGCACAGAGAGAAACGAAAGTAACGTAGGATCTCTGGGCCGGAATCGGAAGTGAGGAGATGAGTGAGCTCACTTCCAGCCACACAAAGGAAAACCGCAAAATGCAACACCCGCCCTGAGGTAGCGCTATGAGGGGGTTTATATAATGATGATCAGCCCCTCCCACAATTACAGCCCTTTTGACTTTATACATATAAAATCACTTTTAGGGTAGGGTCAAACGAAGCGCATCTGCCGTGTATTTCACACTGTGGATGTGCTGACGGCAGTCACACAAGCGAGCTTCCTGCTGCGGTTAGGCAGCAGCTCGCTGCAGCGGATTTCCCGCTGGAGACAGTGGCTGCTTGTAGCAGATGTGCAGCAGGAAATCCGCCGATACGAGAGGACACACAAAATTACCCAGCTCACTCTGGTGACTGCCATCAGAACTGCATACAGTTTAAGCCTTCCTCCTCAGTATACAGTCTAACTCCTCAGAGTGGTTGTTTGGAGTACTACAAGCTCTAAAGCAGTGGTTTCCAAACTGTAGACTTCCAGCTGTTTCTAATCTACAACTCCCAGCATGCCCAGACAGCCGACGGCTGTCCGGGCATGTCCTGTGTTGTCCCGAGCCTTTCCCAGGTTTCAGTGCGGCCCGAGACAAAGCTTCACTAGTCATGAGTTGAAAGGTAGCGTGCATGTGCTTCAATGTATGGAGAGGTCGCTGGGTGGGATGGAGATCTATCTCCACAGGGCTGCAGGGATTTATAGTTTCAAGCACAGCACACATGGAAAGGAGCCTAGCTGTGCTGCAATGGGTGGGGCGGCTGATGTGTGGGAGGGAGATAAGTCACCTCCCACCTAGAAACAAGGGATCGTGTGGATTGTAGTAGGAGGGAAGGGCACAGACAACGGAAAAAGCCAGTTCCCAAAAAACAAGCCAGTAGCGTAATTGGGGACACAGGACACGGCCATTTACCACCAACACAAGCACGGATCCTTGGTAAGCCAGTCCATTACTGGCTGACAGGTAATTAGTAAAGTCACCTTATGCTTCCCCATTTTAAATCAATTATTAGTGCTACAAAAAGTCCCAGTGTGGCTCTAGCCTGACTCAGAACCTCATTGTTTAAATATGACAATGAAATTTAACCTTTGAATAGGATGTTAAAAAAAAAGATAGATATGAGATAGATAGATGATAGCTAGATAGCTAGATAGATATGAGATAGATAGATATGAGATAGATAGATAGATATGAGAGAGAGAGATATGGATGGATATATTGATGGATAGATAATTGATAGATAGAGATAATAGATGGATGGATGGATAGATGATAGATAGATATGAGTAAGAGAAAGAGAGAGAGATGGATGGATGGATAGATGGATGGATGGATAGATGATTGATAAATAGATAGAATAGATGGATGGATAGATGACAGATTGATAGATATGAGATAGATAGATGATAGATAGAGATAATAGATAGATGGATGGATAGATGATAGATAGATAGCAACAGGAGAATACAGCAGCACACTGCTAGCACAAAGATATAGATGAAACATGAGTATATAGATAAAACATGAGTATAGAGATAGAACATGAAAAGCTATACAGCTGTAATGCAATAAATGAAGATATGAAACTATGAAAATATGAGGTACTTAGCTTGCAAATGTGGCGCCAAATAGCGTGGACCGTCCCACCACGGTAAGGTGACCTCATTCTGGGACGGACCCTACACTGTGTATATGCCTCTGTGTGAACAGTACAACAGGCATTGCAAGGTCTGAAACATCCAAGGCACCTTATATACACCTAATAGAGGTGGGTGGGGTGCAAGAGCCAACATGGAGGTAGCCACTCCCCCATATGTGTAATACAACCAAAGGATAAATTGGCCAGCACTAATGATCCAAATTTTTGTAAAAACCTGGCCTGCATTACAGCTGTATAGCTTTTCATGTTCTATCTATATACTCATGTTTTATCTATATACTCATGTTTCATCTATATCTTTGTGCTAGCAGTGTGCTGCTGTATTCTCCTGTTGCTGTATATTTAGCCCAGCAGCCTGCACCTGTAAGCCAGGTTTTTACAATAGTTTGGATCATTAGTGCTGGCCAGTTTATCCTTTAGATAGATAGATAGATAGATATTGAAACCATTTGCACCATAAAAATAAATCATGATAACCCTGTTTTAGAACACTTGTGACTGTGCTTTGGGTTTTTGATTTGTGGCTTTTGGAAGGAGTACTATCGAACGTCCGTGTTGCTGTGCACAATATTTATATAGAATTCTAGTTAAGCAATATGAGTTTATTTTTGTTTTCCCTGAACCTGTTCAGCATTCAGTGAAATCTGCTTGACTAGTGAAATTCAACCTCACAGAAGCTAAATATACCTGCATGTCTGCCATTTCCTTTTGTTAGTTCCTTGTATTGTTCTGTTACTATTTTGTGATTTGGAGTGATAGGTTTCCACATTTTATTATCATTATTATCATTATTATTATTACATTTTCTTTTTGCGGATGTAGCAATGCTTTTCCATTCTCAAGATAAATGCATTATAAGGCTTTGTAAAGTATATTTTAATCTTCTGCTTAAAAGGAATGTTAGATCTATCTATCTAGCTATCATCTATCTATCTCATATCAATTTCCTATCTATCTCATATCTATCTATCTCATATCTATTTATCTCATATCTATCTATCCCATATCTACTGTATCTATCTATCTATCTATCTATGTCATATCTATTTATTTATTTATCTACCTCTCTCATTTCTTTCTATCTATCATCTTTCTATCTATCTATCTCATATCTATTTATTTATCTATCTCTCTCATTTTTTTCTATCTATCCAACATCTATCTATCTAAACAAGATGTTTCAGCAGCACACCAGGAGATTTCAAGCAAAGGAGGTTTATTTCTCCATGTACAGATACAACGTTTCGGCAGTATCTCACTGCCTTTCTCAAGCATTGAGATACTGCCGAAACGTTGTATCTGTACATAGAGAAACAGACCTCCTTTGCTTGAAATCTCCTGGTGCGCTGCTGAAACATCTTGTTTTTATATTACTACACAGTCTGCGACTGTTCACCACCAGCCTGAACGCGCTTACTGCACTTTACTTTGGATGTGCAGCCTCAACACCATTTTGCTGTATCTATCTATCTATCTCATATCTATCTGTCTATCTATCTCATATCTATCTATCTATCTAATATCTATCTATCTCATATCTATCTATTTATCTATCTCATATCTATCTCATATCTATCTATCTAACTATCTCATATCTATCTACCGTATTTTTCGCCATATAAGACGCTCCGGCATATAAGACGCACCCAATTTTAAAGGAGGAAAATCTAGAAAAAAAAGATTCTGAACCAAATACTGTAGTAAAATATTTTATATCAGTATAGTTCCCCCACAATAGTTGGCAGTATAGTTCCCCCACAATAGTTGGCAGTATAGTTCCCCCACAATGGTAGGCAGCTCCTCCCCCCCTCCCCCCACAATAGTTGGCAGTATAGTTCCCCCACAACAGTAGGCAGCTCCTTCCCCCTCCCCCCCACAATGATTGGCAGTATAGTTCCCCCACAATAGTTGGCAGTATAGTTCCCCCACAATGGTAGGCAGCTCCTCCCCCCTCCCCCCCACAATGGTTGGCAGTATAGTTCCCCCACAATAGTTGGCTGTATAGTTCCCCCACAATGGTTGGCAGTATAGTTTCCCCACAATAGTTGGCAGTATAGTTCCCCCACAATGGTAGGCACTGGCAGCTCCCCCCCACAATAGTTGGCAGTATAGTTCCCCCACAATGGTAGGCAGCTCCCCCCCCCCCCCTCCAAAATGGTAGGCAGCTCCCCACCCTCCACAATGGTTGGCAGTATAGTTCCCCCACAATGGTTGGCAGTATAGTTCCCCCCACAATGGTTGGCAGTATAGTTCCCCCACAATGGTTGGCAGTATAGTTCCCCCACAATGGTTGGCAGTATAGTTCCCCCACAATGGTTGGCAGTATAGTTCCCCCACAATGGTTGGCAGTATAGTTCCCCCACAATGGCTGGCAGTATAGTTCCCCCACAATGGCTGGCAGTATAGTTCCCCCGCAATAGTAGGCAGCTCCCCCCCACAGACATACAGCTTCCAGCCATATACAGTGTATGGCTGGAGGCTGTATCTCTGTGTGCTGCCCCACAGTGATCCGGTCACTGCTCCTCTGGCCCAGTGTCACATCTACTGCTATGGCCTATGGACCATAGCAGTAGGTGCCGGGACCGGAGGAGCGGTGACCGGAACGCTGAAGATTACACACCGCCGGTCACTCACCAGGCCCCGGTCGGCGCGCGTCTTCCTCCGGTCCTCCGGCGCCTCTATGGTTGTACGCACGGGACGTCACTGAGGTCCCGTGCGTACAACCATAGAGAGGCAGAGGATCGCAGGAAGACCGCAGGAGGACCGGAGGAGGACGCGCATCGGCCGGGGAATGGTGAGTGACCCGCGGACATTCTTATGTCCCGAAAAGATTTTTCGGGACATAGGGATGTCCGGCATAGGAAAACCTATGATTTTATCTGCCCGGGCCGGCTCCTGTGTGCGGCTGCAGGCGGGGGCCGGCCAGAGCAGGTAAAAACTAATACTGTATATTAAAAACCAGGGGGCCTCCAGCTGTTGTGAAACTACAACTACCAGCATGCCCAGACAGCCTTTGCCGGTCCGGGCATGCTGGTAGTTGTAGTTTCAGAACAGCTGGAGGCCCCCTGGTTTTTAGTATACAGTTATTAGTAATTCACTTGCCCGGCACCCGGAACTGTATGTTCCAGGCATAGGGCAATAAACATAGCCGGTGAGAGGTGAAAAATTCACCGGGGGTCATGAGGCTGCTGCGGGTGGGGAGCGGGTAGTCAGCGCTGTACCGCACCGCCGCAGCCTCTGTACTTACAGCTGACTTCCCGCTCTCGCCCGCAGCAGCCTCGGGCTTATATTCGCCGTATAAGACGCACCAACTTTTCCCCCCACGTTTTGGGGAAGAAAAAGTGCGTCTTATACAGCGAAAAATACGGTATCTATCTATCTATCTATCTATCTCATATCTACTGTATCTATCTATCTATCTCATATCTATCTATCTATTCATCTATCTTGAAAAAGGTAGTGTGAGGCTTCTGAAACGTTGTACTCTTACACTATGGAATAAACCACACTTTGACTGGACTTCCTTTTGTGTGCTGCATTTGTCCGAATGGCAGCCTGGATTGCCACACAATGATCCTATACGTGCGAGCACTCAATCAAGTGTTTCTATTTGGATGTGCTGCTTCTATCTTCTATATCTATCTACTGTATCTATCTATCTATCTATCATATCTATCTATCTATCTCATATATATCTCCTATCTATCTATCTATCTATCTATATATCCCATATCTATCTATCTATCTCTCATATCTATCTTTCTATCTATCTCATATCTATCTCCTATCTATCTATCTATCTCATATCTATCTCATATCTATCTCATATCTATCTATCTATCTATCTATCTCATATCTATCTATCTATCTATCTATCTATCTATCTCATATCTATCTATCTCTCATATCTATCTTTCTATCTATCTCATATCTATCTATCTATCTAGTCCCCAAGAAGAGCAGCACTCCTAGATGAGTAGATGCAGGGATGTACGCTGCTTACAGACCCCGGCTTAAGGTCCAAAGCAATACAAAAATGAATGAGCAGCAGCACTCCAGTCTTGTAAAATAAATGGTGGTCTTTATTCAGGCAACTGCGTGTCACACACTGTTGCCTTAATAAAGACCACCATTTATTTCATAAGACTGGAGTGCTGCTGCTCATTCATTTTTGTATCTATCTCATATCTATCTATCTAATATCTATATCTATCTCATAGATTTATTCAGTATTGTGTATGAACACCACATGCAGAAATACGCACACTCCTTGGCCTGCTACCAATGAGGTTATTAACTCCTTAAGGACTCAGGGTTTTTCCGTTTTTGCACTTTCGTTTTTTCCTCCTTACCTTTTAAAAATCATAACCCTTTCAATTTTCCACCTAAAAATCCATATTATGTCTTATTTGTTGCGTTGCCAATTCTACTTTGCAGTGACATTAGTCATTTTACCCAAAAATGCACGGCGAAACGGGGAAAAAAATCATTGTGCGACAAAATCGAAAAAAAAAACGCCATTTTGTAACTTTTGGGGGCTTCCGTTTCTACGCAGTGCATATTTCGGTAAAAATTACACCTTATCATTATTCTGTAGGTCCATACGATTAAAATGACACCCTACTTATATAGGTTTGATTTTGTCGCACTTCTGGAAAAAAATCATAACTACATGCAGGAAAATTTATACGTTTAAAAATGTCATCTTCTGATCCCTATAACTTTTTTATTTTTCCATGTACAGGGCGGTATGAGGGCTCATTTTTTGCGGCGTGATCTGAAGTTTTTATCGGTATAATTTTTGTTTTGATCGGACTTTTTGATCACTTTTTATTCATTTTTTTTAATGGTATAAAAAGTGACCAAAATACGCTTTTTTGGACTTTGGAATTTTTTTGCGCGTACGCCATTGACCGTGCGGTTTAATTAATTATATATTTTTATAGTTCGGACATTTACGCACACGGCGATACCACATATGTTTGTTTATTTTTTTACACTGTTTTATTTTTTTTTATGGGAAAAGAGGGGTGATTCAAACTTTTATTAGGGGTTAAATGACCTTTATTACCTATAAGGGGTTAAATGACCTTTATTACCTAAATGACCTTTTTTTTTTACTTTTTTTTTGCAGTGTTATAGGTCCCATTGGGACCTATAACACTGCACACACTGATCTCCTATGCTGATCACTGGCGCGTATTAACATGCCTGTGATCAGCATTATCGGCGCTTGACTGCTCCTGCCTGGATCTCAGGCACGGAGAAGTCATTCGTCGATCGGACACCGAGGAGGCAGGTAAGGGCCCTCCCGGTGTCCGGTCAGCTGTTCGGGACGCCGCGATTTCACCGCGGCGGTCCCGAACAGCCCGACTGAGCAGCCGTGTCACTTTCAGTTTAACTTTAGAAGCGGCGGTCAGCTTTGACCGCCGCTTCCAAAGGGTTAATACCGCACATCGCCGCGATCGGCGATGTGTGGTATTAGCCGCGGGTCCCGGCCGTTGATGAGCGCCGGGACCGACGCGATATGATGCAGGATCGCGGCGCGATCCCGCTTCATATCGCGGGAGCTGGCGCAGGATGTAAATATACGTCCTGCGTCGTTAAAGGGGTACTCCGGTGGTAAACATTTTTTTTTTTTTAAGTCAACTGGTGCCAGAAAGTTAAACAGATTTGAAAATTACTTCTATTAAAAAATCTTAATCCTTCCAGTACTTATTAGCTGCTGAATACTACAGAGGAAATTATTTTCTTTTTGGAACACAGAGCTCTCTGCTGACATCATGACCACAGTGCTCTCTGCTGACATCTCTGTCAATTTTAGGAACTGTTCAGAGTAGGAGAAAATCCCAATAACAAACATATGCGGTTCTGGACAGTTCCTAAAATGGACAGAGTTGTCAGCAGAGAGCACTGTGGTCATGTTGTCAGCAGAGAGCACTGTGTTCCAAAAAGAAAATAATTTCCTCTGCAGTATTCAACAGCTAATAAGTGCTGGAAGGATTAAGATTTTTTAATTTACAAATCTGTTTATCTTTCTGGCACCAGTTTATAAAAAAAAAAAAAAAAAAAAAAAAAAAGTTTTCCACTGGAGTACCCCTTTAATGGATGTCTAAGGAATATTCTGCCACGCTGAGTGTACTTCAGCATGGCAAAATGCATGCAAATCATTAAAGTGTTTTAAAACATATCCCCTATTGACAGGATAGGGGATAAGTGTCTCATCATGGGGGGTCCAACTGCTATAGGAGTGCCAGGGGCAGCCGAGTACAGCACTTGCCAGTCATGCAGCTGCTAACAGTAGGCAACATGCAGCCTGACATTATTGTGTTAAAAAAATGGCTCCTGGTCCACTTCGGAAAAGAGGATGAAAATAAACCGTAATTTTTGGAAGTGGTTCCTAGACCTAACTAACATTTTCCCAGGCTTAATAAATCTATTTATCAAAATCCCACACTTGACCTAGTTCTGATGATGCTGAATCTCTTAGGTGTCTGTGGTCCAGGCAAAAGACGAAATACATACAAATCTGCTTATGCACCATTACTAACACTAGCTATTACTATAAAAATGTATCTGAAATTGAAACTTGCATTATATCTTAATTAAAAATAGTTTTGTTTCTGCAGCCTATATGTGTTACCACGGTAACAGACAACAAATCCTGTTGTCAGATTCTGCAGTCATCCTCCTTTTTCTTTATTCCATAGTTCCTGTAACATAGTAATGGTAGGTTACCCAAAAGTAAAAGTCTGATGGAAGGTATGACTTCAGGATTAGACTGCACAGAGATTTTTGTTATCTATAATACAGTGATCCCTCAACATACGATGGTAATCCGTTCCAAACGGACCATCGTTTGTTGGAACCATCGCATGTTGAGGGATCCGTGGTCTATAAAGTATAGGACAGTGGTCTACAACCTGCGGACCTCCAGATGTTGCAAAACTACAACACCCAGCATGCCTGGACAGCCAACGGCTGTCCGGTCATGCTGGGAGTTGTAGTTTTGCAACATCTGGAGGTCCGCAGGTTGAAGACCACTGGTATTGGAGGTTATACTCACGTGTCCCCACCGCTCCGGACCGTCACCGCTTGTCACCGCTGCCCGGGTTGTCGCCGTCCATCGCTGTCGCCGCGTCCCCGGGGTGTCCCCAACGCTCCGGCAAGGCCTCTACTTCCCCGGCATCCTCGCTCTCCGTCGCCGCCATCACGTCACTATGCACGCCGCTCCTATTGGATGACGGGACGGCGTGCGCAGCGACGTGATGACAACGATGGAGAGTGCTGACGATGCAGGGAATCCTGAAAAGGACGCGCCGGAGCCCCGAGGACAGGTAAGTGATCGTCAGCGGACCACACGGGGCACCGTAAACGGCTATCCGGTGGCAGCTGAAGCAGTCTGCGCTGTCAGATAGCCGTTTATGCGATGGCCCCGACATACAAAAACATCGCATGTTGATGCTGCCTTCCACATGCGATGGCCTCTGAGAGGCCATCGCATGTTAAAATTATCGTATGTCGGGGCCATCGTAGGTCGAGGGGTCCCTGTATTTAGCTCATTCCCATAATAGGTTTGATTCAAGGTACAAGCCAGATGCTTGTGTTTGCCTCACTACCACTTGAACCTCATGCCAAAGAAAGTCAGAACACTGGATGTAAATTAAAAAATAGATGGATTTTTACTGTTCATATCCCAAAAGACCCATGCTATGCAGACATGTATAATTGTGTTGCATTGCTTCTGGTACTACATACCCTTACTCTGGCAATACTGCTGTGGAGCAAGCTAGGGCTGTCCCTATACCATTTTATAAGACAAAGTATGAGTACCAGTACTCACAGCACTCACCAACACCAGTTTTAATGTCGTGTGAGGGCAGAGGTGGCTCTAGACTTTTAAAAATAGCAATAGTCAAACATAAGGACCTTGTTGATAATTAAGATATGCCCCCAGTAGTTATGTAGGAAATCCTCCCTATTGGGTAGAAGCCCCGAGTAGATAGGTAAGTAGGGAACTCTCCCCTTTTAGACAAAATCCCCAAGAAGATAGGCAAGAAGGGAATGCCCCTATCAGGTAGAAGTCTCCAGTAGTTAACTATAAAATCCTCCCCTTTTCGGCAAAAGCCCCCTGTAAATAGTTAAGAAAGCCCCCTATTAGGTAGACACTCTCAGCAATTAGATAGGGAATCCCTGCTATGAGGTAGAAGCCTTCATTAGCTAGGTAAGTAGGAAATCCTCCCAATTAGGTAGAACTCCCCAGTTGTTAGGCAGGGAATCTCCCCCTATTAGGTAGAAGCCCCCAATAGGTAGGTAGACAGTGGCACTCTGCACAATGATGTTATTTCTGCACCGCTCCATATAGGGCTGGGTTCACACCACGTTTTGTCTATACGGGGACCGGATCCGGGTTGGGGAGGGGTAAACCAGGCGCTCCCGTACCCCAGCCGAACCAGGCCCGAATCTCATTAATTTAAATGATCTGACCGGAGTGAGATAGTGACTCTGGTCAGCTAATTTTTGCCCCGGTTTTGTAACCAGACCTAAAATCGCGGAATACAAAGGGTATTGGCTCTGATACCAGTATGGGTATCGGAACATCCCTAGAGTGAGCAGAAGGAGCATCTGGCAGGGGATAAACACAGCAAACATATGATCTATTGCAAAGTTGCATTTTCATTTTGGTCCTGAAGTTCTAAAAAGGTGGATTACCGAGAAGATGAAAAGTGGAAGAACCAACCAACAAACGTGCAAGACAATATATTTGTGTGACCTAAGTAAAACTCTCTTAAAGGAATTTAATTAAGAAAATATTATGTATTTTCTGTGACAACAACTGCGCCTCTTGGCAGCGTTACATAGAGGCTATTAATAAACAGGCAACATTTTCTTTTAATTGTAACAAATATGAAATCACTTTGTCCTCGTTCCTCTTGTGGGCCGTGTATTCTCGGGTGCCAGAGAAGCAGAAAATGAGGAGTTTCTGTACGGCGCTCAGAGAAAATGCTCGCTAAGCTTCTTTGAAACAGCAACTTACTGGAAAATGCGGAAATATCTAACATATGAGAAATAGTCCTCTGAGAAATTATGTAAGAGCCGGACTAGAGCTGAGGAAGATCAAAGGGAATCATACAGACAAATTGTATTTGGGGGAATATTTTTCTAATGAATTCACATTTAGGCTGTCGAGTCTTGTATCATACAAAGCATGTCAGACATTAATGCACGCTTTTACCAAATTCTTTCTTCATTACTTCTGATTATTTTTCCCTGTGGGACTGATAAGCTCATTACAATATCAATAAATGGAAAGCGATTGTATTATATTAACCTGACAATCCTCTGCAGCCCAAGAGTCAAGTATTTGCTGTAGTTACATTTCAGGTACTGAAGGTTCTTCTCATGTCTTTACAGACATTAAGTATATAAGCTACTTTGAGATCACTGATGCACTACCTGACAAAGGGGCCGCTACAGTCCCGAAACGCGTTGTGAATGAAAATTGTTCATTTTGTTGAAGATAAAATATCTGATTTTCCTTTGGCTGTGCTGCCATTCGACCATGTTTGTTGGAAAAATGAAGCTTCTTTGTACACTTTGAGACCGCAAACAGATGTGAGCTGTCCTGCCAGCTGGGGTGTAGGTATAAGAGGTATAGAGGTAGCAAATACTTTCAGCCCTAATGCCTAGGTAGGCCCAAATAATGCTCTGTCATACAAGACAAAACATAGTGGGTAGGGTATGTACATGTTTTGAATTGGATCTCTGGTGGGCCCAGGCTCAGACAAATATTTGATTCTCAAAGTCCTGCAAAAGATAAAACCATTTAGAGATTACTTTGGAGCCACTTTATTCTCCCATTACCTGTTGTAGCTTTTGACATAATTTATTGGTTGTATGCCATTAAAAAGATATCCAGATGTATGCCATTGGTGTCCAGCCAAAACATGGGGTAAAAAGCCACCTAACATATCTGTGTGGCCAATGTCCCTCTCCTTATGTCACCAATGCCACTACTGTAGATCAGCAAGATCTGGAGAGGACAGACCAATGGCTGAGTATATCTGGTTATCTAAATGGGCACAGTCAGAACCTAAAATTTTTGAATGTTATATATCTTGGCAAAATATTAAAGGAGAAATTTGGCAAAAAAAACAAAAAACAAAAACAAAACATATCCCCTATCCACAGGATAGGGGATAAGTAGTTGATCGTGGGGGGTCCAAGTGCTGGGCCCCCCCCCTCAATCACCAGGACGGGACACAACGATCAGTAAGGAGCGCGTGCTGCAGGCGGCACATGCTCCATTCATTTGTATGTGTGCGCCAAACAGACCTGAGTACAACACTCAGGAATCATTGACGCTCTCAAAGAAATGCATCTACCGGTAGACGACACACGCTCCTCACTTAAAGAGCTGTGGTCCCATTCCGGAGATCATAGGGGGTCCCAGTGGTCGGATCCCACGCGATCAGCTACATATCCCCTATCATGTGGATAGGAGAAACGTTTACTTTCACCAGAGTTCTCCTTTAAAGGCGTAGCTTTGCGCAAGCGCAGGCAGTTTGTGAATTAGACAATAAAGTTTTTTTTGTCTAATTGACAAACTGTCTGCGCTTGCGCGAAGCTATGCTATTAACGTAGACCTAACGTACGCTACGCTGTTAGCGTAGCACTTGCGTACTCGCGCATGCGCAGACAGTTTGTCAATTAGACAAAAAAACGTTAATGGTAAAAAAAATAAAAAATACCTGCGCATGCGCCAAAAGACGTCGCAGATTTGTCGCTGAGCCACGGAAGAAACAGGAAGAAAAGATTTGCCTCGGACGTCAGAAGATAGGACCAGGGAGTCAGTAGTTTGTCTGTTTGGCGCAGATGGTTCCTCTCTGCGCCAGACAAACTCCTGACTCCCTGGTCATTCGCCTTTGATTTCATACCTATCCAGGAGGGCTGCAGTGGACCTGCCTTCATATCTCTTCTGCTTCTAACCTTGTTGTGTGTGGGCGCACAACCAACTTTGGTAAGCGGCTTGGGAATTACCTTCCCCTACCCCCACCTGCAAGATCTACTGATCCCGCACATGAGGCGCCTTCCTTCCTTTCGTCAGAAGATAGGAAGGACAGAAGCAAGAACACCCCCCCCCCCCCCCCCCGACATCCCACTTA
Organism: Hyla sarda; assembly: GCF_029499605.1. Classification (NCBI taxonomy): domain Eukaryota; kingdom Metazoa; phylum Chordata; class Amphibia; order Anura; family Hylidae; genus Hyla; species Hyla sarda. The sequence continues at coordinate 44,555,746 of NC_079193.1, forward strand.
CCGAACACAACATGGCGGAGGCCGAGGTGCACTGCAAGCCACTGGAAGAAAAAGGGGCCAGCTTCCGGATCTTCACAAAAGGTAAGAAAATACATATATACATAATCACAACACACATAAAAAAACACATACTTATACACACATAACACACAAACATAATAACAAAAAACTGTATAAACAAGGGAGAACCCCTTTAACCTTTCTGATATACAGTACTTTATAAGAAAATGTTATCTCCTTTTTATTTACCTCTTACTTACCTACTATTAGGAGGACAAATGATTACAATAAATGAAAGGCCCTCCCATTAATTGTCACCATACATCACATGCCTTCCTGTGGATAGAACAAACCATCTCTTGCGTTATTTTTTTTTTATCCTTATGGACCATATGGAGTTCAAGTTTACAGTAAATCAGAAAAGAGGAAACATAAGAGCAGACATATTCATTTTCTAAAAAAATAAATAAAATAAAAAATCCTGCACAGATGTTATTCCAATAAGTATGTAGCGGTGAGTGCAGTGCCCCTGGGACCTGACTGACTGCAGAAAGCACATTTTATTTCCTGGTAATTTATAATTATGATACAGGCAAATCTATATATTATTGGCTACTGCGGTTTTGTGAAAAAATGTAAGAAACTAAAGTAACAATAGCTAGCGTGATGTATTACAGTAGATGTTGAATGTTTGCACGTCCCATTGTTAATGTGTATAAGATAAATAAATGCCCGATATGTATCAGGGTGAGAATGGAAATAATAGAGCTTCTTTGCTCCAACAATAGCGCCTCTCTTGTCAGTTGGCTGTATCTGGTATTGCAGCACAGCTTCATTTGGTTGACTATACAATATCAGACACGACCTATGGGCATAGTAAAGTGGATGAGTGGATGTCCCACCCATTGAGGCCCCTGCAAGAATGAAGTCACAATTTCCTAATGGAATTAAGAGCAACCTCTCCTCCATTCATTGTCTAAGGAAGCTGCCAGAGATACCATATTTTTTGCCGTATAAGACGCACTTTTTCTTCCTCAAAACTGGGGGGGGGGGGGGAAGTTGGTGCGTCTTATACGGCGAATACACACACCTATCGCAGCGGTGCCTGCGTCCATCAACGGCCGGGACCCGCGGCTAATACAGGAGATCACCGATCGCAGTGATGCCCTGTATTAACCCTTCAGACGTGGTGATCAAAGCTGACCGACGCGTCTGAAGGGAAAGTGACACTAACCCGGCTGCTCAGTCGGGCTGTTCGGGACCGCCGCGGTGAAATCGCGGCATCCCGAACAGCTTACATGACACCGGGAGGGATCTTACCTGCCTCCTCGGTGTCTGCTCCGTGCCAAGATCCCCTGCATGGCCGGCGCTCTCCTTCGACGTCATCACGTCGTCGCGCACGACGTCCCGTCATCCAATAGGAGCGGCGTGCGTTGCGACGTGATGACGGCGACGTGATGACGGCGACGGAGAGCGAGGATCCCGGGGAAGAAGACGTCCGGAGCGTCGGGGACACCACGGGGACGTAGCGACAGCGATGGAGCGACATCCAGGGCAGCGGTGACGGATCCGGAGCGGCGGGGACATGTGAGCATTACCTCCTATCCAGTGGTCTTCAACCTGCGGACCACCAGATGTTGCAAAAATACAACTCCCAGCATGCCCGGACAGCCAACGGCTGTCTGGGCATGCTGGGAGTTGTAGTTTTGCAACATCTGGAGGTCCGCAGGTTGAAGATCACTGTTGGGTTCAGAATCTTTTTTCTCTAGATTTTGCATCTTTCAAATTGGGTGCGTCTTATATGCCGGTGCGTCCTATAGGGCGAAAAATACGGTAACTGGAGAGTGCTAAGTCTGATAAGTGAATAAGGGATTAGTGTTATTGGCTAGAATACTTTAAAGGGGTATTTTGGTGAAAAACTGTTTTTTTTCATATCAACTGGCTCCAGAAAGTTAAACAAATTTGTAAATTACTTCTATTAAAAAATCTAAATCCCACCAGTACTTATCAGCTGCTACAGTTGAGTTGTTCTTTTCTGTCTGACCAAAGTGCTCTCTGTTGACACCTCTGTCTGTCTCAGGAACTGTCCAGAGCAGGAGAGGTTTGGTATAGGGATTTGCTCCTACTCTGGATAGTTCCTGAGACCGGCAGAGGTGTCAGCAGAGGGCACTGTGGTCAGACAGAAAAGAAAAACTCCACTTCAGCAGCTGATAAGTACTGGAAGGATTACGATTTTTTTTTATAGAAGTAATTTACAAATCTCAAAGGTCAAGGATAGTGGACACAATTGGTAGGTAAGTATAAAATATTAATAATTTATTAATGATCTAATATGATATAGTTAAGTAGTGGTACCAGTGATTCACAGGGCCCTTGTGGTATCACGGTATACACTAAATATATAAATACAATCATTCAATAAAAAGATGTGACCATCACTGAAATACAAAATATAAAAATAGGATGCAACAAATTAAAAATAGTATTAATATTACACTCAGTCCTCCTGGGTAGTATTCAGCTGCCTTAAACTCAGAAATGTTCATATAGTCCGCAGCAATGATCCAAAATCACAATACAGGCAGGTAAGATAGTATTGGAGGCTTTATAACTGCTATAACCCGTGGTAACAGTCTGCTTGTCCTTAATTATGTAATAGCAGATAATGCCTGATGATGGTTACTGTATTCAATGTCATTCAGTGGGGATTAAATGGTATATTATCGGCATAAACAGAACTGATACAGTGATACAGTCTCTAGAGCAGTAGCATAGAGCTGATATAATGTTGCAGCCTATAGAATAGTAACGCACACCCAGCGCTTGTGTAATAATGATCAACGATACTCTGTAACCTCACCACTCCGGAGCTGCTGCGATGAATACAGCGGGGATCACCTCTGAATGTCAGCGATCTTCCAGGTGACCTCTCGAGTGTGAGATAACACTGCCGGAGACTCTGCCCTCTCCCAAAGTGGCAGTGTTAAGTGGCGATGGGCCTCCGGTCGCGGTCCTGCAGCATCAGGTAGCAGTGGGTCTTCAATCACGGTCCTGCAGCGCTTCAATGGCTGGATAAGTGCAGATGCCGGCGGCGTCCTCGTGGCAGCAAGGCGCCCGTGTGGCAGGCTGGGTAGCGCGTAGCGGGTATATGCCTCTGTTTAAGTCAGCGTGGTAACAGGGCAGAAGATGGTATTATGGTGGTCACAATGTCCTTTACAGGGGTGCTGGACGCGTTTCAAAACTATCTCAGTTTTTTCTTCAGCAGCAATAATGTATATAAGGTATACATTATTGCTGCTGAAGAAAAAACTGAGATAGTTTTGAAACGCGTCCAGCACCCCTGTAAAGGACATTGTGACCACCATAATACCATCTTCTGCCCTGTTACCACTGTGGCAGTGTGGCAAGGAAAGGGTGAATTTCCCTTGCTAACTCTGGAGAATGCTCCACCTGTGGCCTGATTAATGAGGTATCAGGAAGGGAAAGTGTGTTTAAAAGGAAAAGGAAAAGAATAGTTGGGGCTCTCCCTGGGAAACAGCACATCGCTGTAGGGGGAGACACACGGACCCTGTTGAGGAAGCACACAGCTGGAATCTGTGAGTGGTCCAAGAAGTGGTGTGAACTGTGAGTAACAGGTTGCAGGAGTCATGTTTAACTGGCTGAGGGTAGCTCACCAGCTAGTAGTCAGGGCATGCTAGGTCTAGGATTTTATTTTGTTCCTGTGTTATGTTTGTTTTCCCCCTGCAACCTGTCTAAATAAAGCTGGCAAGGTGCCAGGCTTGCATGAATAAACGTTGTCTGCGGGTTTATTGAGTGCAAAGTGTCCGTGGCAGTGTCCAGGACAATCCCAGAGCTAATCCCCGAGGAGGAATCCTTACACCCCGCTGACTTAAACAGAGGTATATACCCGCTACCCAGCCTGTCACACGTGCGCCTCGCTGCCACGAGGACGCCGCCGGCATCTGCACTTATCCAGCCATTGAAGCGCTGCAGGACCGTGATTGAAGACCCACCGCTACCTGATTCTGCAGGACCGCGACCGGAGGCCCATCGCCACCTAACACTGCCACTTTGGGAGACGGCAGAGTCTCCGGCAGTGTTATCTCACGCTCGAGAGGTCAACTGGAAGATCGCTGACATTCAGAGGCGATCCCCGCTGTATTCATCACAGCAGCTCCGGAGTGGTGAGGTTACAGAGTATTGTTGATCATTATTACACAAGCGCTGGGTGTGCGTTACTGTTCTATAGGCTGCAACATTATATCAGCTCTATGCTACTGCTCTAGAGACTGTATCACTATCAGTTCTATTTATGCCGATAATATACCATTTAATCCCCACTGAATGACATTGAATGCAGTAACCATCATCAGGCATTATCTGCTATTACATAATTAAGGACAAGCAGACTGTTACCACGGGTTATAGCAGTTATAAAGCCTCCAATACCTTCTTACCTGCCTGTATTGTGATTTTGGATCATTGCTGCGGACTATAGGAACATTTCTGAGTTTTAGGCAGCTCAATACTACCCAGGAGGACTGAGTGTAATATTAATACTATTTTTAATTTGTTGCATCCTATTTTTATATTTTGTATTTCAGTCATGGTCACATCTTTTTATTGAATGGAGCCACTCCAACCCCAATTTTATTTTAATTTACAAATCGGTTTAACTTTCTGGAGCCAGTTTTTCACCTGAATACCCCTTTAAGAAACCCATACATCAGTGTTTTCCAAAGAGTGTGTCTCCAACTGTTACAAAACTACAACTCCCAGCATACACGGGCATCTACACAGGTTTTGATAAATCTCCTCAAATGTTTCCTGTGTTTTGACTGGAAGGAGGAAAGGTAAGCCACTGCCAAGCTCCTTGTGAGGAGGTTGATTTTTCTGAGAACAAAATAATTGAGCAGTTGAATCCAAGATGCCTGATCCTGATGATGTCAGGCGATAGTTGTGAGGTACTGCTGTGGTATGGGGTGTGATGCAGGGCAGATGGAATTACCCTAGGGGCAGATGGCATTAACCCCTTGTATTCATGATGCCAGGGTGTGGTTATCCTCAATACCACCTGAGGGTATACCGCTGGATCCTGGGCTAGGCAAGGGGGCAAATAATGACTCCGACATCAAGTTACGAAACAAGGGTAGCTTTACTGAGTGGAAAAGTCTATACAGTTCAGCCAGGCCACGGAGGTGACCAGTGACTTCAGAGACCTTAAGGGCATGCTGGGACTTGCTGTAGATTTGGACAATTTAGTGCAGGCCACTCTGACTTGATAATAGATGACAGTGACTGACTTGACCTGAGACTGACTAAGCTGTGACTGTACCATACTTGTAGCTTGTGGCTGCAGGACTGACTTGAGGCCTTCGGCTGTCCGGGCATGCTGGGAGTTGTAGTTTTGCAACAGCTGGAGGCACACTGTTTGAAAAACACTGCTATATGTAACAGTTAATGGGTACAGACCAGAACAGTGGTATTTGTACAAGTCATAGGAAATTATCCAATCTTATTTTTCCAGTTCTATGAGATGACACTAAGCAGGAATAGACAACGCGAGGAATCTTATTATTGGCAGTGCCGGAATGTTGCGTCTTGGCACATTAAAATTTAAGAAAGCGGCAGACATCTGACTGACAGACATGAGATATGTGCGAAGCAGCTTGGGACAATGGAATTTTATTTACCGTATATACTCGAGTATAAGCCGAGTTTTTCAGCACGATTTTTCGTGCTGAAAACACCCCCCTCGGCTTATACTCGAGTGAACTCCCCCACCCGCAGTGGTCTTCAACCTGCGGACTTCCAGAGGTTTCAAAACTACAACTCCCAGCAAGCCAGGGCAGCCATCGGCTGTCCGGGCTTGCTGGGAGTTGTAGTTTTGAAACCTCCGGAGGTCCGCAGGTTGAAGACCACTGCGGCCTTCAACATCATCCAGCCCCCTCTCACCCCCTTTAGTTCTGAGTACTCACCTCCGCTCGGCGCTGGTCCGGTCCTGCAGGGCTGTCCGGTAAGGAGGTGGTCCGGTGAGGAGGTGGTCCGGGCTGCTATCTTCACCGGGGAGGCCTCTTCTAAGCGCTTCGGGCCCGGCCTCAGAATAGTCACGTTGCCTTGACAACGACGCAGATGCGTCGTTGTTAAGGCAACGGCTCTATTCCGGGCCGGAAGCGCGGAGAAGAGGCGCCCCCGGTGAAGATAGCAGCCCGGACCACCTCCTCACCGGACCACCTCCTTACCGGACAGCCCTGCAGGACCGGACCAGCGCCGAGCGGAGGTGAGTACTCGGAACTAAAGGGGGTGAGAGGGGGCTGGATGATGTTGAAGGCCGCAGTGGTCTTCAACCTGCGGACCTCCGGAGGTTTCAAAACTACAACTCCCAGCAAGCCCGGACAGCCGATGGCTGCCCGGGCTTGCTGGGAGTTGTAGTTTTGAAACCTCTGGAGGTCCGCATGTTGAAGGCCGCAGTGGTCTTCAACCTGCGGACCTCCGGAGGTTTCAAAACTACAACTCCCAGCAAGCCCGGACAGCCGATGGCTGCCCGGGCTTGCTGGGAGTTGTAGTTTTGAAACCTCTGGAGGTCCGCATGTTGAAGGCCGCAGTGGTCTTCAACCTGCGGACCTCCGGAGGTTTCAAAACTACAACTCCCAGCAAGCCCGGACAGCCGATGGCTGCCCGGGCTTGCTGGGAGTTGTAGTTTTGAAACCTCTGGAGGTCCGCAGGTTGAAGACCACTGAGGGCGAATGATGAGAAGAGGATGATGAAGGGGGGGGGGGTGTGGGGATGATGAAGGGGGGTGGGGATGATGAAGGGGGGGGGTGTGGGATGATTACAAGGGGATGATGAAGGGGGGATGTGTGGGATGATAAGGGGATGTGTGGGATGATGACAAGGGGATGATGAAGGGGGGATGTGTGGGATAAGGGGATGTGTGGGATGATGACAAGGGGATGATGAAGGGGGGATGTGTGGGATGATGACAAGGGGATGATGAAGGGGGGATGTGTGGGATGATAAGGGGATGTGTGGGATGATGACAAGGGGATGATGAAGGGGGGATGTGTGGGATGATAAGGGGATGTGTGGGATGATGACAAGGGGATGATGAAGGGGGGATGTGTGGGATGATGACAAGGGGATGATGAGGATGTTAATGACGGGTCTGGATGATGACAGGGGGGGATGAGGTATTTCCCACCCTAGGCTTATACTCGAGTCAATAACTTTTCCTGGGATTTTGGGTTGAAATTAGGGGTCTCGGCTTATACTCGGGTCGGCTTATACTCGAGTATATACGGTACATATTAAGTATAGCTTAAATGGATTTTCCATCCAAAGACTTTTATGACATTTAAATCTTTTAAATCCCATTCCTAGTATTTAATGGAGACATTCCCACACCTGTCACTCATCAAGAAAGAATGGAGCCAGGTTCACAGACAGGGTTGTGTTTACCATTCACACTGCCCTAGGCACCAAGACGGAACGCTCCGCTCATGCACACATATAGGTGCACTCAGTAGAAACACAAATTCACACATATGCACTACCACAATATACAGTATACACATACTTGTAGTTGAGCAGTGATCTGATAATTTTTTTTGCCATGAAGAAGAACTGTATGGTTCAAAACCCGTCAGCATGTCCGTTGTGTTTTTAACATGTATTTTTTCTATGACCCATTGGGAAGCCTGATGTGTGGCGTTTGGAATTTGAAGCCTCTATTTAGTCAGTGAAATCTATCAATGTACCCATTAAACTATACTGGGAAGATTTATCAAAACGTGTGCAGAGGAAAAGTTGCCCAGTTGCCCATAGCAACCAATCAGCTCGCTTCTTTCATTTTTAACAAGGCCTCTGAAAAATGGAACAAAGAATAAGATCTCCAACATGTCGACGGGATTCGAAGTGCAGGACACACAAGTAAAGGGATCTGAGGATTATTCACCCATGATGCAACGCGTTTCACAGATAGACTGCTTCATCAGGCATCATGCCTGACGAAGCAGTCTATCTGTGAAACACGTTGTATCATGGGTGAATAAACCTCAGATCCCTTTACTTGTGTGTCCTGTGCTTCGAATCCCGTCGTGTCGACATGTTGGAGATCCTATTCTTTGTTACATTTTATTTAGACATGGAGCAGCTGCAGACGCCTTACTATCTATACCGTTTTCCAGTGTTGCACTTTGTTGAATGTAACCTGCTGCGGTAAGCGCTAATTTTGCTCAAGTTAAATCTGTGCAACAACGGTACCACACTTCGGAGCACTGTCTGTCCTTTTTTTCAGTCTACAAAATGGAAGAAGCGATCTGATTGGTTGCTATGGGCAACTGGGCAACTTTTCCTTTGCACAGGTTTTGATAAATCTCCCCCTACATGCTTTGCTCTGATACTCACCTTCCCATCTCCTTTGCTAGCTCCAACTCTGAAGTTGTCTGTTTCTATAGTTAAATGGGAATTGTCAGAATCAGAAACTTTTCATATGTTGTCCATCTTGGCAAAACATTTACCTTTCTAGTATACTTCATAAAAATTGTTATCTTCTTTTTATAGAAATAATGGCTTGTAAAAAAAAAAATAATAATAATAATAATACCACTAGGGGTCCCCATACCATCCAGGACATAATCCTGTCTGGCTGCAGCATCATCTTTGTCCCAGCTGAAGCAAAGGCAAGGACAAAGTCCAGGAAATGAGGGCAGGACTAGGACTTCTCTGTGCTCACTCCCAGCACAGCAGAGGAAGTGAATGCATGGAGAGTGAGGGCAGGCTCAGTGATTGCCTCAGACACGCCCCCTTCTGAGCAGTGGATGTCAGAATGTGTGAGCAGCAGAACAGAGGGATTTGTGAGCCAAATACAGAAGCTTCACACATTAAAAAGACATGTAAACAATCTGCATGACCTCGTGAGGAACATAGAGAAGCATTATTTTTTTATTGACATGACAGGTATGCTTTAAAAATAGTAATCATAATCAGGTTAATAAAGTGACACCCGCATTATCCTGCTACCTTAGGGACAGACCCACAAGTGCATTGTTGGAAATATTGCTGAGCATACAAGGCAGTTTCATATAGCTTAAAGTACATTGGGGGTTATTTATCAATAATAGTCTTGGCTAGATAATTTTTGTTGTTTGTCCAGATGGCTTTGTGGTAGGGCCTTGGGGGTGTAGTGTAGTTGGGGTGTTGCTTCAGTAGATGAGGGGTTAATTCAACCCCTGTCACTCGTGACACCAGGGTGAGGGTTAATACGCTGAGGTAAATCTTCGGCCTATCGCCACCCTTCCCAGAAACGATAGGTGCGTGCTTAATTGAATGAAGGTCCACAATAGAGATGAACTTGAACTTGTATAAACTTTACTGAGGTACTTGCAGTACATCCAATTAACAGCAACAGTCTTAGCAATACAGTCTCTATGTAGTACAGCAGTGATTGACAGATGCCGCGGACCATTAGCTTATCCAAGAGGTTATTAGAATTAGGGGTGATGCAGAGATCCGTCCGGATTTAGGGGTCTGTTTAGGTCCGGTGATCTTGCAGACTTAAGAGGGATTGAAATATCTGACAGTTCTGAAAGATGGCGATTGCCGCAAGGCTTGGGCCTGGTCACTGCTGACGACAGCTGCGCAGATCCTCCTCTATCAGCAGCCCACGAGGAAAGAGAGCTTAATGGCCGCCGCCCCCTTATATGGGCAGGGCCGTTTTGGATTGGTCCGAGTCAGCTGTCACTCACCGTTACAATGCATGGTGGGCGATCACCTGACTTCCTCCAAAGGTCCTTGAACCATAAAACCATAGAGTTTTGGAACGCATCACGTGACCCGCAGGTCCTGTGACACTACAACAAGGTAAGTACACATTATATACATATATACACTTAGATTTGAATAATTTTAACCAGACAAGGGGCTAACTATAGATGAGGACCCCACCTATAACTAGGGAATCTGACTTTTGGGACCTCACCCCAAGGTAACGGATGCAATCCGGTACCGGGATACCACACTTTTTTTGGGTGGTGCTGCTCCAAATTTATCAAATTGTCGCAGTGACCATGATACATTTTGTGCAGATCTGCACCCAGTGTGTTTGGCTTTATTTGTTTTAGTTTTAATTTTAAGGCAAATTGATGTCTAAAAGAAGGTCTGCAAAGAGTCTCAAAGAGTTGAACAGGTATTTTTTTTAGTTTTTTTTTTACCTTTCACCTTTTTTTTTTATAATGTTATCACTTTGTCGAATATTTTTTTTAAAACTTGGGCACATGAAATTGTGAGATGTTGGCCATTGCTAACAATCCTTATTGTTTCTTTCATCTTTACCATTCCTTTTTGTACCTTAAAAAACATTTCTGATTGTTTCATATGGACTGCTTTACTTTTCCTTTGCACGTTTTTTTTATTTAATTCTTTTTTAACTTTTTATGTCTTTAAACATTATTAACTTATTCTCTACCTTATCCTTTTTTTTTTATCAAAAAGATGAGAGTAATAATCATTTTAGACCTGGTCAGGAGGTGGTCTAGATTTGCAGTTTTTTTTTTTGCGCCAGTTGTGGCAAAATTTGCGCTAAAATAAAAAACATGCAGATAATAAATTTGTGACCACTGCATCCATCACTTCAAAAAATGGTTTAGCAATACCAAAAGGTCTAAATGACAAATTTTATAAATTTGAAAAAAAAAATGCAAAAAACCTTGCAATTAGCGCAAAATAACAAAAGTTTGCAAATGTAGACCGAAAAAGGCAACAGAACACAATGATAAATAACCCCCATTGTTTCTAGGGGAGAAAATGATGGCTTGGGCCAGTGTTTCCCAACCAGGGTGCCTTCAGCTGTTGCAAAACTACAATTCCCTGCATGCCCGGACGGCCAAAGCCAAAGTGTTGGGAAACACTGCCCGAAGCCATCATTTTTTCCCCTAGAAACAATAATGGGTATGTATGAAGGCTTTTACACTGTTTTTTGACTGTGTTTTGTCGCTATTTCCTTTATATATGTTACTTTTTGCGACAAACAGTTGCGCCAAATGGTTTAGAACATTTTCTCTGATTTGATTGTGTTAGTCGTGATTTCAGTTAAAATCATGCATTGGTTTGGAATTCGTAGAATTCGGAATTCGCAGAATTCGGAATAAAATGTTGAACATTTAAACAGTGCCCTAACCTGAAGAATAAAAGAAGCAACCTGATTGGTTGCTATGGGAAAATGCAACACTTTTCCAAATCAGAGGTCTGGATGAATATCCCCCTTAATGCACAAATTAAAAACAGTAAAAAAGGCCCTGGCTGTGCGAGCTTTACCTCTGTAACCCAGCCAAAGTCCCAAGGTCAGATTTAAAGTGGTACTTGGCGCTAAGACATCTTATCCCCTATCCATTCTGTGTGAAAGATCACGGGGGTCCCCAGCGGTGGGACCCCCGCGATCAGGCATCTTATCCCCTATCCTTTGGATAGGGGATAAGATGTCTTAGCACTGGAGTACCCCTTTAAGCTATATGAAACTGCCCTGTATGCTCCGCAATATTTCCTACAATGCACTTGTGGGTCTGTCCGTAAGGTAGCAGGATAATGGGGGTGTCACTTTATTAACCTGATTATTATTACTATTTTTAAAGCATACCTGTAGAGATGAGCGAATTTACAGTAAATTTGATTCGTCACAAACTTCTCAGCTCGGCAGTTGATGACTTATCCTGCATAAATTAGTTCAGCTTTCAGGTGCTCCGGTGGGCTGGTAAAAATGGATACAGTCCTAGGAAAGAGTCTCCTAGGACTGTATCCACCTTTTCCAGCCCAAGGGAGCACCTGAAAGCTGAACTCATTTATGCAGGATAAGTCATCAACTGCCGAGCCGAGAAGTTCGTGACGAATCGAATTTACTGTAAATTCGCTCATCTCTACAGTTTTTTTGCCTAATAATAATAATAATAAATAATAATAATAAAAAAACGGTCTTTTCTTATCTTTTTTGAAGATAAGAAGTAAAGACCAAAACTATCTGTAAACAATTGTTATTATTATTATTATTATTATTATTATTATTTTTTTTTAACCTTTAACACTGATTTAAATCCTTTTTGTGGTCAATTTGTACAAAGAAGTTTTTCTCCTTTCCAAAGACGTGACCAGGTGTACGAAAATGAAGACAGAAAAGTGATGAAAACTCTGAGGAATTCTTCCTGGTACCACCGAGTCCTGGGTAGAATTCCACACATAACAAGACCTTATTATGAAACACAGGGCTGTCTTGTTATCATTCTTCTATGGAATTTCCCATAATTATTAGGAATGCAGGGTAAAGGCTCAGATGTGTACACTCAATATTTAGAGAAAAGTTTATATTTCTTTTTACTAGCAAAACATTGGGATTGGTTTGGAATTTTTGAACTAAGTGGAATTTCTGTTTATTCTTCCATTATTATCATTGTTCAATTAATAATACCAATAATAATAATTATACTAATACAGTGGTCCCTCAACATATGATGGTAATCAGTTCCAAATGGACCATCGTTTGTTGAAACCATCGTATGTTGAGGGATCCGTGCTAGAGATGAGCGAACTTACAGTAAATTCGATTCGTCACGAACTTCTCAGCTCGGCAGTTGATGACTTATCCTGCATAAATTAGTTCAGCTTTCAGGTGCTCCCGTGGGCTGGAAAAGGTGGATACAGTCCTAGGAGACTCTTTCCTAGGACTGTATCCACCCTTTCCAGCCCACCGGAGCACCTGAAAGCTGAACTAATTTATGCAGGATAAGTCATCAACTGCCGAGCCGAGAAGTTTGTGACGAATCGAATTTACTGTAAGTTCGCTCATCTCTAATCCGTGCAATGTAAAGTATAGGACAGTGGTCTACAACCTGCGGACCTCCAGATGTTGCAAAACTACAACACCCAGCATGCCCGGACAGCCAACGGCTGTCCGGGCATGCTGGGAGTTGTAGTTTTGCAACATCTGGAGGTCCGCAGGTTGAAGACCACTGGTATTGGAGGTTATACTCACGTGTCCCCGCCGCTCCGCACCGTCACTGCTCGTCACCGCTGCCCTGGATGTCGCCTTCCATCACTGTCGCCGCGTCCCCGGGGTGTCCCCGACGCTCCGGCAAGGCCTCTGCTTTCCCGGCATCCTCGCTCTCCGTCGCCGCCATCACATCGCTACACATGCCGCTCCTATTGGATGACGGGACGGCGTGTGCAGCGACGTGATGACAACGATGGAGAGCACCGACGATGCAAGGGATCCCGTAGAGGACGCGCCGGAGCCCCGAGGACAGGTAAGTGATCGTCAGCGGACCACACGGGGCACCGTAAACGGCTATCCGGTGGCAGCTGAAGCAGTCTGCGCTGCCGGATAGCCGTTTATGCGATGGCCCCGACATACAAAAGCATTGTATGTTGATGCTGCCTTCAACATGCGATGGCCTCTGAGAGATCATCGTATGTTGAAATGATCATATGTCGGGGCCATCGTAGGTCAGGGGGGTCACTGTAATAACAATAACAACAACAAAAAACAATAATAATCATCTTAATAATTTATTTTTATAGCGCCAACAGATTCTGCAGCACTGTACAGTTATGGGGGTACACATAAAGACAAGTATCACACATTACAATATGACGCACTGGGGGTATGTTCACATGTGAAAATTTGCTGCAGATTTTGCTGTCTATTGACTTTAGTGGGTAGAAAAATCTGCAGATCTGCAGCAGAAAATATGCACATGTGTACGAACCAGAAGAGGGAGATTTATCAAAACCTGTGCAGAGGAAAAGCTGAGCTGTTGCGCATAGCGACCAATCAGATCGCTTCTTTCATTTTTCAGAGGCCCTCGTAAAATGAAAGAAGCGATATCAGTGGTTGCTACGGGCAACTGGACAACTTTTCCTCTACACAGGTTTTGATGAATCTCCCCCTATATATTTCAACAGGAGAATTTTGGGCCCTGCTCGGAAGAGATTACAGTCTATGAGGAATGGGGTTGAGACAAAAGGTAGAAGGTGCTTTATGGATACAATGTCCAGCCATGTTTTATAAATAGGGTAGGTTAGATAAAGAACAGTGAACCAGTCACTAGCTAATCTCCAAATGTCTAAGGTGCATAGAGTGTAGAGAGTTTGATGTCTCCAAAACCCAGAGGTCTCACAATAAGCAAAGAAGTCGTTTGGGATTCAAAAATATGGCTTTCCAAAACAGCACCACTTTTATCCATGGATTGTACCATTGATTTAAAGGGGTACTCCGGTGGAAAACTTTTTTTTTTTTTTTTAAATCAACTGGTGCCAGAAAGTTAAACAGATTTGTAAATTACTTCTATAAAAAATCTTAATTCTTCCAGTACTTATTAGCTGCCGAATGCTCCAGAGGAAATGGTTTTCTTTTTGGAAAACAGTGCTCTCTGCTGACATCATGACCACATGCAAAAATGAGCATAAGGGAATGTACGCCAGTCTCACACAGTAGTATTAGAGCCTTCTTTACCCACACACGCTGGAAGCAGAGAGGGATGATCGGTGTGATGTGTACTGTGAAGAAAAAACAAAAAAAAACGAATATTCGTAATTGCGAATATATAGTGCTTTATTCGTGAATATTCGCGAATTCGCGAATATGCGATATTCGCGAATAAAATTCACATTGCGAATGCTACAGAGGAAATGGTTTTCTTTTTGGAAAACAGTGCTCTCTGCTGACATCATGACCACAGTGCTCTCTGCTGCCATCTCTGTTCATCTCTGCTGACATCATGACCACAGTGCTCTCTGCTGCCATCTCTGTTCATTTTAGGAACTGTCCAGAGCAGAATATGTTTGCTATGGGGATTTTCTCCTACTCTGGACAGTTACTAAAATGGACAGAGGTGTCAGCAGAGAGCACTGTGGTCATGATGTCAGCAGAGAGCACTGTTTTCCAAAAAGAAAACCATTTCCTCTGTAGCATTCGGCAGCTAATAAGTACTGGAAGGATTAAAATTTTTTTTATAGAAGTAATTTACAAATCTGTTTAACTTTCTGGCACCAGTTGATTAACAAAAAAAAAAGTTTTCC
The DNA here is from genome assembly GCF_029499605.1 of Hyla sarda. Lineage (NCBI taxonomy): Eukaryota > Metazoa > Chordata > Amphibia > Anura > Hylidae > Hyla > Hyla sarda. The sequence goes on from NC_079193.1 coordinate 44,570,809, forward strand.
ACCGGAGTACCCAAGTGGTGGTCGAGTATGCACAAGTGCACTGGTTATTTTTTGGCCTAGCAGAGGCATACTATACATAGACATAGTTGGAAAGAGAGAGGGAGATTTATCATTGTTTTGCTGTGCAAAGTCCTTTTTTGGGTGGTTTTATTTTGCCCAGTTTTTTGCTGTTGTGCGCCAAATTTTTAAAAAAAGGAGCAAGGACTTTAATAAATACAGCACACATTTTATTTCACCCCACAAACGGCTGTGAGCTGCCAAATTGGAAGTTTACTTATGTTTTCCCTCAGACTGAGTTGCCTGTGCTCCGGAGACCTGTGCGCTCGGTACAGAAGGGGCTGTCATAGCAGGTTGTCCTAGTCGCAAGTGTATAATGTAAAAAAGTGTTTCTGCCCTCTTATTTTTTAACTTTTTGTATGTTGCAGGTCCTTTTCTGCCTATTCACCCTCAGACAGAGTTGGCCCTGCTTAATCACCAATTGGTCAATAACATAACAACCTTTCGTAGGGCTGGGCGGTATGACCAAATGTGTGTATCACAGTATTTTTTTTAACTTTTGGCGGTTTCACGGTATATAACGGTATTTCCTGCTCTCCCCCCCCATATTAATTATCAGCCCACATTCCCATCGGGGTAAATACTCACATATCACCCGCATGCGCTGCCCTCCTCGTCCTGTTGTGGCCGCCGGCGCTGACATTCTCTATACTGTGCGGTATCCCTATGCCCGGGCTGCAGAAGGTAAACAAAATAAACTTTAATGCACCCTCGTCATCATTACGCTGGAGACGGGAACATCGGAGAGTTGTCAGCCTATCACCGGCCGCAGCGATCTTCCGCCTCGGCCGGTGATAGGCTGAGCCCACTGTCATGTAAGAAGCTGGCTCCTTACATGACAGTGGGCTCAGCCTATCACCGGCTGAGGCGGAACATTGCTGCGGCCAGTGATAGGCTGACGGCTCTCCGACGTTCCCGTCCCCAGGAAATAAGTGAGGCCGGTACCGGACCAACGGGAGGTGAGTTAAAGTTTATTTTGTTTAGTTTTTTGCAGCCCGGGCATAGGGATACCGCACAGTATAGAGCAGTGGTCTCCAATCTGCGGACCTCCAGATGTTGCAAAACTACAAGTCCCAGTGTCAGCGCTGGCAGCCGCAACAAACAGGACAAGGAGGGCAGCGCATGCAGGTGACATGTGAGTAGTATCCTGATGGGGACAGCGCCGGGCTGATAATTAATTGGGGGGTGGGGGGGACAGAACAGCGCTCGCGGGTCACATATGATTAGTTCCCTGATGTGGGGACAGCGCAGCGCTGGGCTGATAATTCATTCATTCACGAGGGGAAGGGGCCAAACCGGTATTGCGGTATGTGTTAAAATTCATATCGTGCAGCACAAACATTTTGGTATTCGGTATGAACCGATACACCGCCCAGCCCTAACCTGGCGTGCCCCAAGTAGGACAACAAAGCTGTCATGTCTGTCTGTTAAGGTACATGCACCAACCTCCAGACTATGCGCAGCTTACCTGTTACCAAGCTGTCTACCCCGCAGCGTTTTTAACATCTAGGCCAGTGTTTCTCAACCAGTGTGCCTCCAGCTATTGCAAAACTACAACTCCCAACATACCAGGACAACCAATGCATGCTGGTAGTTGTAGTTTTGCAACAGCTGTAGGCACACTGGTTGTGAAACACTGGCCTAGGCCATTGGGGCTAGGATTGTCACCGCTCCCTGGTCTCAAAACTTGGGGCTCTCACTTTGTGCTCTCCAGTTTTTTAGGTGAGCGGCAATTTAAGGCGAATTGGCTCCTAGAGCAACCCAAACACGGTACATGAATACTCTCTCCAGCTGGTTGTTAGAAAATACAAGGACAGCAGTGGTGTCTCCAGCTGTTGCCTAATGTGAAATAAAATCCAACATGATAATACTAGCTTGTTTGGCATGTCCTAATGGTAATAATCTCAATTAATATATTGATCTTAGTTAAAGGGGTATTCCAGGCCAAAACATTTTTTTATGTATCAACTGGCTCCGGAAAGTTAAGATTTGTAAATTACTTCTATTAAAAAAATCTTAATCCTTCCAATAGTTATCAGCTTCTGAAGTTGAGTTGTTGTTTTCTGTCTAACTGCTCTCTGATGACTCACGTCCCGGCAGCTGTGCAGTTCCTATGGGGTAGTGTTGAGCGGCATAGGCCATATTCGAATTCTCGATATTTCGCGAATATATGGACAAATATTCGTCATATATTCGCTAAATTTGCATATTCGTAACATTCGCGTCTTATTTTCGCATATGCAAAAATTAGCATATGCAAAAATTACCATAAGCGAATGTACGCCAGTTTCACACAGTAGTATTAGAGCCTTCTTTACACCACACAAGCTGGAAGCAGAGAGGGATGATCACTGTGATGAGTACTGTGAAAAAAAAAAAAAAAACAATATTCGTAATTGCGAATATATAGTGCTTTATTCGTGAATATTTGCGAATTCGCGAATATGCGATATTCGCAAATAAAATTTGCATTGCGAATATTCGCGAGCAACACTACTATGGGGATATTCTCCCACCATGCACAGCTCCCGGGACATGACATCATCATTGAGCAGTTAGACAGAAAACTTCAGAGGCTAATAACTATTGGAAGGATTAAGATTTTTTAATAGAAGTAATTTACAAATCTGTTTAACTTTCCAGAGCCAGTTGATATATGTAAAAAAAGGTTTTGCCTGGAATACCCCTTTAAAGGGGTAGTCCAGTGGTGAAAAACTTATCCCCAATCCTAAGCATAGGAGATAAGTTTCAGATCGCGGGGGGTCTGACCGCTGGGGCCCCCCGCGATCTCTCTTACGGGGCCCCGACTCTCCGGCCAGATAGCGTGTGTTGACCACCGCATGAAGCGGCGTCGACACACCCCCTCAATGCATCTCTATGGCAGAGCCGGAGATTGCCGAAGGCAGGGCTCCGGCTCTGCCATAGAGTTGTATTGAGGGGGAGTGTCAGCCGCCGCTTCGTGCAGTGGTCAACATGCCCCCTTCCCGCGGGCTGTCATGCCCCAGTACAGGAGATCGCGGGGGCCCCTGCGGTCGGACCCCCTCGCGATCTGAAACGTATCCCCTATCCTTAGGATAGGGGATACGTTTTTCACCACTGGACTACCCCTTTAAGAATAATGTATTGATATATTAGATGATCTGATTAGGTCACACAACCCTGCTTGGTGCTTAGGGAAAAATTTAGCAATACCTCTCCAGAGGTAAAGTTGCTGAGTAACCCGTAGCAACCAATCAGATCGCTTCTTTCATTTTTGACAAGGCCTCTGAAAAATAAAAGAAGTGATCTGATTGGTTGCTACGGGCAACTCAGCAACTTTTCCTCTGTATAGGTTTAAATATATCTCTCCCAAATTTAGTTCTTCTTTTATTTTGCTTCCTCTATTAGAACAGATGCCTCCTTACTAAATAACTGCTCCCCCATGCTTTAAAGTAATTTCACAGGGGTCTGAGATTTTCTTAGGCCGAGTTGGTCATGGTCTACATTTGTGGTGTTTTTAACACCGTCGCACAAAATATCTGTTCCTTTTTAACAAAGGAGCAGTTAAACAATACTGTCCACTGTATGGGCAACTGCACTGCCCTGCAACCCACAGCCAGTGTTTCCAAAAATGTCTATTTCAAAAAGGCACAAACATATTGCGTAAGATCACAAAATTTGCGCAAATTGTGCCTTTTTACAGCCAAAAAAATGACGGGAACAGCTTGATAAATCTCCCCCAGAGCGCGTAGCTGTGTGTGTTTGATCCTTCCTCCCTCTCATGCAGACTTTGCTTCAGGTTTCCTCCTCTCTCTCTGCACTGCTGCCTGCACGTGATTTGTTCATATTTTCCCACCACCCCTGCAATCTCTTGGTTCTCTCCTCCAACAGTTTACCCTGCTACTGTAGGTACAACCTCTTATCCTCCCTTCCTGCTATTATCTCCAACACTGAGAGATGGAAAGGGAGTCAAATGGCATCTCGACATGGTGTGCTATCCAATCTTTCAGAAGCAGCAGCACAGCCAGCTATGTGAAGTAGTTGCACAGACCCTACCGTAGCAATATGATAAGGCATTTTATTGAAGATTATTTAACAAGTTGAGTCCAAAAGTGTGCATAGTCTTTACATTTCTAAGTCTATAAATCTAATGTTCTTCCTTTGCAGCCCTTTGCACAGTTATGCTGTAAGTAGAACTTACAGATCATAGGATTTATCTGAACACAAACTTTTACATACAGGAAAAGTGAACACAGGTATCCACAATAACAATAAAGGCCCACCCTGTTCTGTGTTTTTCGATGTACCATATGTGCTAAGTCTCTTTCTTTTGACTACTTTTTGTACTCTCTGCAACTTGAAATCTTTTCTCAAGTGTAGTGTCGTTTTTCAAAAACTATATCTGTCTGGGAAATTACTGGGAGGTCTCCGGCATATTGTTCGTATAATTACTAGATTCCTTCTGATTGCTATAATAAGCCTATAATTATGAGCTTTCGGCACAACTTACCAAACATTTATGTTGTTTCATTGGCACCAAAGTGGTGAGCATTCTGATTCTGTTAGCAGTGGTATTGACATATTTTGTCTCCTTGTTGCAGAATTTGCAAAACACACAAAATGTTAGCAACATCAAATGTTTAGTTTAGTCTGAATAACATTTTATTTTTGTAGAAATCAACTACACTTCGTTCTTCATTCTACTATCCTGAAGTATAACGGTGGCCCCTTTAGCAAAATTCAGACAGATCCACAACCCCTCCCCCCCATTATTTGGTTGGGTTTTGCCACTTAGGACAGAAGCCCCTGGTGGTTGCTTTTTCCTCCCCATGGCAATTTTATGACCATTAGGCCAATCCCCCCCCCTAACCTATTTTATTTTTTTACAATTGCGGGGAAACTGTCAGTTGTCACACTCATTAAGTTTACGGAACAGTAACAGGAACAACACAACACAACAGACAGAATAAACTAAGGAGTAAAAAAAAATGTGCAATGTACAAATAATTTAAACTTGGAAAGGTTTTCAGGCAATGATACATATTTTTAGCTGTATAATAAGGTATTTTACTACTACTACTACTTGTGGTCTTTTATACTTTCTTTCTGCTTTTGATGCAAATTGTCTGCTCTGTTGACTTTTTAGCACAACTTCCCATCTGGTGTACATTCTGTTACTAACTTCCTGTTCCTGTGCACACTCTAGTTAGGAATTCAGCCGACTCTATCTCCATTCCACTATGGGAGAAGGTGTAGTGAAAGGGAGATAGAGTTGTCTGAATTCAGAACTAGAGGGTGCACAAGAACAGGACGTTAGTTACAGGATATACACAAGACCGGAAGTTGGGCCACTGAAGTCAACAGGGCAGACAGTTTGCATCTAAAGCAGAAGGAAAGCATAGCCACAAAAATGGTAACAACATAACTTTACTTACTAACATTTCCATTTATTAGTCAGCTGAAAATAAGTCAGAAACTCCCCTTTAATATGTCTTGTATAGAATATTACATTCTTCTGTTTCACAGTAACATTTCACACTTTTTAGTTCACATTTTTAAGGATGATGAAAATATTATGGAGGATGTAAATACCAGCTTTACTCTCACAGTCACTGTCCACCTGGATGATTATTCATGTAAGGCAGAATTATTTAAACATGTCAAACAGTATTATTAAAGAACTGGCTGCTGAGAATCTAATGACATTGCCAGATTGTCAATGAAGTGATTTCAGAGACTTTATGTTCACAATGAAAATAAACAAATCCAGGACATTAAATTATTTCATAATATTGAATTTTCTAAGAGCAATAAGAATTAGGTTTCATGTAAAAAAAATGAAGAATCCCTTCAGCACAATCAGTTACCATGAAGTTGAAGTAAAATTTATATGACATAAAATGTAAACACATGGGCAGCACAAAGCAAATAATAACAGTGAGCTAATTCTCACAAACAAAAGCAACACACATTAAAGTAATTGCACTGAAATACTTCACTATAACAGTATATACAGCTTTGGCTTCAGATAAGATATTTGACCACTAACCATCCCCCAAGTATTTATCATCTCTGTTCCCAAAACCTTTTTTGTGAGTCGGTGATGAGTCCAATCTCTGCTGGATTAAAATTGGCCATATGCAGTGTCCCACTGGAAACCCTGCTGGGCCTGTTTGTTGGGAGTCGGCCAGTCATGCCTTCTATAGTATGTGTTTTATACTGTTTTCTGATGTGTTTTCTTATTTTATAGTGTAATTGTGTTAGTTCTAGGTTTGACTGTGAGGAAATGGTTAATATGTGCACTTACATGCTCACACACTAGTCTGGATAATCATCATTTTTCTGGTAATCTAGGAAAGATAAGTGGTTAATACTTATACCCCAGGGGTATAAGACAATGAAGAGGTTAATGTCTCTTTGGTAAATTTTTAATTAGACATGAAAATACATAAAAGTATGAATATCAATAGTATGGTACCCGCAAGGAGAAAGGGAAAAGTAGTCCAGGGTTTACAGTACTTACAGTACAGTGGATGCATTTGTTCCCTTTAGGTACATTGTTAGTAGTAAGGCTAGGCTCACACTATGGAATTTCCCATCGGAATTCCACTTAAGAATTTCAGTTGGAAATTCCAGTGCAACAGAATCCCATTACTGGCAATGGGATTCTGCTGCACAGTGCACACTATGGAATTTCAGAGGTGAATGTTCCGCCGCTGAAATTCTGCTGCTAATCCAATTTGTGATCTAAAAAATGGCAATACAAAGTAAACTAACAACACTAAAATATAATCCAGACACTTAGAGAACTCCATAGTTACATAACAACTATACACTTCAGTAGCTGGGAAGTGGTATCAGGACATTGCAATAGTGTCATTTAAAGGGGTACTCCGGTCCTAAGCGTTCGGAACAAATAGTTCCCAAAGCTTAGAGCCGGCGTAGGGAGCTCGTGACATCACGGCCCCATGCTTCGAGACATCACGCCCTCCCCCTCAATGTAAGTCTATGGGAGGGGGCGTGGCGACCGCCACGCCCCCTCCCATAGACTTACATTGAGGGGGCAGAGCGTGGCATCACGAGGGGGTGGGGCCATGACGTCACGAGCCCCGACGCAGGCTCTAAGCTTTGGAAACTATTTGTTCCGAATGCTAAACACTGGAGTACCCCTTCCTTGCATCTCCAAAGAGTTTGCATGTTCTCCCCGTGTTTGTGTTGATTTCTTCCAGATACTCCCAGTCCAAAACATACTTAGAGGTGAATTTAGATTGAGATCCCCGATGGGGACAAGGACCAATTTGAGTGTACAATATGCTGGTGCTATATAAATAGAGGAATTTTTATTTGCTGCAAATATCAGGTACAGAAACATCTTGAAGCAGATCTGGATCCCAAAAATGTACAGATGATGACCAGAGTTAGTTAAATAGCCCATAAAATTTGATAATCTGTTAATTTATGGATCTGGATCATACAGGATTATTAGTGTTTTCCGTGCCAGTTAATTTCAGTACAGTGAGCGGAATTATTGGACCTTCCGATGCCACTTCTACTCTATCCAGATCTCCAGAACACAGCACGGCCTATAAAAACCGAGCACTTTACAGCAACCTGCATTCCTTAATGTCTAGGCAATCTTCTGGCTATTCTTACTGTAATTTTGTTTTTATTTTAGTTCCCTGCTGAAAGGTTTGGAGGGTTTGGTCTGGACAATGTCAGAACATCCATATAATATTTTCTATGGGGCCAATACTTTTCTTCCTCTTCCACAGTCAGATAATGGGAACATTTCATTGATTGTTTTTGTAATTATTTTAACATCTGCTCCCCCCCCCCCCCCAGCTCCTTAAACCATCAGTGGGAGGAGAGGTATTTCTGAAGACGTGGACAAGAATGGTTACAGGACAGGAATATATTCTACATCCTTACGTTTCCCAACAATGTGCTGCAAGTAGGAACTCATGCCTGGAGATTTATATGAATTATTAAGAAAATATTTCTCCTCACAAATTCACAGAGAATATTGTTTATCAGCTTGGAGATTTCATTCATTTTTAATGCCAATTCTATTCAGTGTTCAGAAGTCCCATTATTCTCCCCAGCTTGACATGCCTATTGTACTGCAGTGAATCATAGTGGATTTATTTATTTCGCTTGTTTAGATAATATGGCAATCCTGGTCCTCAATAGGGTCCACATTTTAATTTCCTTATGTCACATACACATTGGAGCCAATGGCATAGGAAGACAACTCCTTAGGATAGAGCATCAGTCCATGCTAGGTGGGGTCCCACCCCGGTCCTTCATGATCAGCAGGAGGTATATCCAAGTACAATGGCATATGCATCAGTGTGGCCTGTTAATTTAAATGGGTTGAGCTTCAATCCGCGGCACATCCATGCCCATAAGGATATTTCTGGGGACCCTATCATACATTGGTGGCATAGTGTAAGCAAGGGCCATCAATCAAATATCCTAGAAAGCCCCATTAACCCTTGTAAATGTATGGTGGATGTGTGCTGGAAAAATATGGCATGGGCACAGGTGAGGACCCTGCTCCATATGTAGAAAGAGAAGTCTGTTTGAAACAGCTGGAACCCAACAACTGGGTTGTCACCTGTATGGAAAGTCTTGGCCAGATCCTTGCACTGTTCTTTATGATATGTCCAATCCTAGGGGTGGTAGCACTATTTCTTCATATTCCATACTATTATACCAGACTTTGATATAATGGTATAAAAGCAGAGGTTCACTATGGCTCCAATAGACTGCTATTGGTGCAGTATTACATAGTTACATAGTTAGTACGGTTGAAAAAAGACATAAGTCCATCAAGTTCAACCAGGGAATTGAAGGGTAGGGGTGTGGCACGATATTGGGGAAGGGATGGGATTTTATATTTCTTCATTGAACAGTGTTAAAAATAGAAAAAAAACTACACTTACCTACCCCGGTTCCCCCCACTGGTCCTCCACAACTACTAATTATCTCTTGTCCCAGAAGCAGGAAGAAGACTGGAGATTGAGGGAACTGGAAGGAACCGAACAGGAGCTGCAGGGGACCAGCGAGTGAACAAAGAAGCTAAGTATAGCTTTTTATAAAAAAAATTCACAATGCGAATGCAAACATGTGCAAAACAAGCTAACTATGAAAGTGAATGCAACAAGTGTAACTGCACACAGTACTGGCATAACTCTAACTACAAGCTCATACACTTTCTGCTCAAATTTTAGACAAGTTGTATTTTTGAGGATTCATTTTAACATTGAAAAACTATAGTGCTCTCTGTAAATCCAAAATATTAATAAACCTTAAACTTGAATATTTGAGAAAGTAAAAGTGAGGATTTGGCTTTTTTATAAGAGAATATCTATGGGTTTGGTGTCGGACTGGTAATGTGTAATTAACCTTATCGTGACGCCAGGGCGTGGTTGACCTATACGCCACCCGAGGTAGGCCAGCTTCACCTGTGCCAGGCACGGGGCAAATAATCACTCTGACGCAAGGTTATGGTTAACTGGCTTGCTTTACTGAGGTTGGAAAGATGGTACAAACCATTACAGCTCAGATCAGCATGAAGGAGTTGCAGGGTGAACTTTGGGAAGCTTATCGGCTTGCTGGGACTTATAGTTGATTGTGCTGTATATGACTGATTTAGTGTGAATTCAGGTAGAAAAAACAGACATGGTGCACATCTACAATCTTGCATAATGATCTGATTGCTTCTCAGCATAATATCAAAAACTAACAGGCTTTTAGTATACATTTTTGATCAAAAAGTACAAGCCCACTCGCCACGTCAAGGCCAACTATTTAGAGTGGGTCCCTAACGTCCCTAGCATAAAATGGTGCAGCACTGGGCGGAGACCACCACCGCCGCGACACCAGTGCCCACGGGGGGAACGAGCCACTGGCAGAGCGACCCCAATGCCACTCAAACCAGTCTATGGGTCGCACCCCCCCGCAGACCCGGCGCCACGGCAGCAACGGACGCCGCACAGCACCACACCAGTGTGAACAAGATGTAATGGCTCACTTACCATACTCTCCCAGTCAGACTGGGAGGCTGCTAGGAAAGAAATGGCCCTTATGTAGCTAACTACTACTTATATAGGGTTGGGCTGAGGGGGTGGGGAAGAGTGCGGCACATGTTCAAACAATGACTGATTTAGCCCACACTATACTTTAGAGACTTGGGGGGGTATGTATCAATAATGGTGTAGCAATGTGTGATTTAATGTATGTTTTTTTGCATCAAATGGAGCATATTTGCGCCAAAATGATCAATTGTCATACGCAAGTTTGTAACTTTGGCACAAATGTAGCCCTACAAAAGGCGCAGACCCCAGAATTCCAGGCAGTAAATCTGACTTTGGGACATTCTATTGTTGTAGCTATTTTCGCTGTCACTTTATTCATGGTGTAGATTTGCGCCTAAATGAAGGTATTTGCGCCTAAACTTGCGCCAAATCAAAAAGTCGCAATTAATGAATTCCAGACCAAAGAATGATTGTAACTGAAATCACGACTAACAAAGTGAAATCAGTGATTTTGTTCTAAACCATTTGGCGCAATTGTTTGTCGCAAAAAGTGACATAAAAGGAAATTTGAGACAAATCACAGTCAAAAAAACAGGGTAAAACCCTTCATACATACCCCCCTTGGACTTTACTAACTTGCTGGACTTGACTTGTATAATATCCCCAAGACTGCAGGCCTACCGTAAGACTTTGAATTTTACCTCGGTAGTGGGGCTGACTTGTAGTAGATGCATGGTTGCTGGACTAGGCCTCAGGCCTCCTTTCAGATCCACCTCACAGACAGACTTCACTCTTCACCGAACTGTACCTCAGCAAAGACTCAAGAGCCCAAGAGAGAGAGCTGAAATCTGACCTCACTATATATGGGAGGAATTTAGAGAGATCCCATTAGCCGGATAAGTCACGTGTTCACCACTGCATACTCACCTTGACAACAAGGTCCTTAAAGAGGTACTCCGCCCCTAGACATCTTATCCCCTATCCAAAGGATAGGGGATAAGATGTCAGATCGCCGCGGTCCCGCTGCTGGGGAGCCCTGGGATCCCCGCTGCGGCACCGCGCTATCATTACAGCACAGAGCGAGTTCACTCTGCACGTAATGACGGGCAATACAGGGGCCGAAGCATCGTTATGTCACGGCTCCACCCCTCGTGACGTCACGGCCCTCCCCTTTCAATACAAGTCTATGGGAGGGGGTGTGGTGGCCCCCTGCCATAGACTTGCATTAAGGGGACGGTCCGTGATGTCACAAGGGGCGGAGCCATGACGTCACGCTGCTCCAGCCCCTGTATCACCCGTCATTACGCACAGAGCGAACTCGCTCTGTACTGTAATGATAGCGCAGTGCCGCAGCGGGGATCCCAGGGCTCCCCAGCAGCGGGACCGCGGCGATCTGACATCTTATCCCCTATCCTTTGGATAGGGGATAAGATGTCTAGGGGTGGAGTACCCCTTTAAAACAAGAGATTAAAGGCAACAAGTAGATGGATAATACAAATACATTAATCCTTATATGACAGTATATTATATAGTGCATTATATAGAGTTCTGAGGAGAGAGGACCCATGACGGACATTGAGCAGCATCTGCCACACAGGATGAGTACGAGTACAGGAGAACACGTGATTCTGTACTGGGTCACCAAATGGGTACACAATTATAAGGCAACTATTAGTATGTGGAATTACCGTATTTATCGGCGTATAACACGCATTTTTTAGGCTTAAATTTTTCGCCTAAAGTCTATCTGCGTGTTATACGCCGATAAGCCGCTGCAGTTCAATGATTTAAAGTGGGCGCTTTAAATCAATGAACTGCAGCGGCTTTTGCAGGTCCAGAGACCTGCCGTCGCTGCCCGCTTCTCTGCCCCTGCCTATCCTGGGGTCCAGAGACTGCCGGCGCCGCTGTCCCATTACCTCCCCCATCCCCCGACCCCCCCCCCCCCCCCCGGTTTTTCTGACCCCGCGGAAGCCCCCAGGAAAGGCAGGGGGAGAGAGGCGCAATGATGAGTGACATCACATCACTCGTCATTGCGTAGCGCAGTGCATAGCATCGACGCATGGACGCCACACCGGAGCCAGAAGCAGCGCAGACCCGACCCCGTCAACATGTAATCATGTGGATGGGGGAGGCAATGGAGCAGCGGCGCCGGCAATGGGGCAGCGGCGCCGATAGCCAGGGGGAGAGAAGTGGCGGCAGCAGGGCTCTAAACCCCAGGAAAGGCAGGGGGAGAGAAGCAGGCAGCGACAGCCTCTCTCCCCCTGCCTTTCCTGGGGGCTTTTGTGGGATCAGAAACAGTGTATACTCCTCTGCGCAGCGCACACTGTGAGGAGGCCACATCACTGGTCTTCAGGAAATAGAAGAAGACTGGCTGAGAGTGTCTCATTGCTTATCAGGCTGCCTGAGTGCTTCATCCTCCTCAGCGGCCTCTTCCCAGCCCAGTGATAATGAGCTGGAGCTGTCACAGACGGCTACTGGAGGGAGCAGAAGTTACTCATTATTCAGGTCAGTCAGGGTGTGGGTGCAGACCTGGGCCGAATAGTGCAGCGAGCAGAGCAACTTTAAATTTGCCGTAGACGCTGCTGTGATTAACAAATCTCTGCCCAGGCTGCCCCTGAGCTTTTAAAGTGCTGCTGCTCCCCAGAACTGGCACAGAACACTTGCACTGCACAGCACAGCGGCGACATCCTATTACTGTCTGCAGACTATCCGCACCTGTCACTTTTCTTAGAGAGTGTCCTGTGCCCACTGTCAGACTTACAGAACTTCTATAAGTCTGGCGGCGGGCATAAAACACACTGCGCAGCATCAGTGATGTCCTATTACTGTCTGAACCTGTAACTCTTGTTACTGAGTGCATTCAAGGGGCAGGTGCAGAAAAAGGACAGGGGCTAAAGCCCCCTTTTAGCTCTATGTGTGCACCTCCCTGTGTACAATATACCCACCTTCTTTCCAGTAACAGTTAGCCTTACATTCATGAAGTCCACCAATTTCTTGTTCTGTTGACGATGAACATTTTGTGAAGCATCAACGTCAGCCTCCAGACACTGTTCCGTGAGGTCACTGTTTTCCTTCACTGTAACAATCCCACAATACGTCAGATGAGAATGGGGGCGATGCTAATTTTTTTTATCTTTAGGGCCTGGCTAATCACGCAGTGGAATACTTCAATGCATGCAATGGATTTTAAAAAACAATGGTCTTTATGAAAGATGAAGACTTTTTCCTGTACCATTGCTTAACCCCTTAAGGACCGGAGGTTTTTCCGTTTTTGCATTTTCGTTTTTTGCTCCTTGCCTTTAAAAAATCATAACTCTTTCAAATTTACACCTAAAAACCATATGATGGCTTATTTTTTGCGCCACCAATTCTACTTTGTAATGACTTCAGTCATTTTGCCCAAAAATCTATGGTGAAGCGGGAAAAAAAATCATTGTGCGACAAAAAAAAAAACGCTGTTTTGTAACTTTTGGGGGCTTCCGTTTCTACGTAGTACATTTTTCGGTAAAAATGACACCTGATATGTATTCTGTAGGTCCATACAATTAAAATGATACCCTACTTATATAGGTTTGATTTTGTCGTACTTCTGGAAAAAATCATAACTACATGCAGGAAAATTAATACGTTTAAAATTGTCATCTTCTGACCCCTATAACTTTATTTTTCCGTGTATGGGGCGGTATGAGGGCTCATTTTTTGCGCCGTGATCTGAAGTTTTTAACTGTACCATATTTGCATTGATAGAACTTATTGATCACTTTTTATTCATTTTTAAATGATATAAAAAGTGACCAAAAATGCACTATTTTGGATTTTGGAATTTTTTTGCGCGCACGCCATTGACCGAGCGGTTTAATTAATGATATATTTTTATAATTCGGACATTTCCGCACGCGGTGATACCACATATGTTTATTTTTATTTTTATTTACACTGTGTTTTTTTTTTTATTGGAAAAGGGGGGTGATTCAAACTTTTAATAGGGGAGGAGTTAAATGATCTTTATTCACTTTTTTTTTTCACTTTTTTTTTGCAGTGTTATAGGTCCCATAGGGACCTATAACACTGCACACACTGATCTTCTATGTTGATCACTGGTTTCTCATAAGAAACCAGTGATCAACGATTCTGCCGCATGACTGCTCATGCCTGGATCTCAGGCACTGAGCAGTCATTCGGCGATCGGACAGCGAGGAGGCAGGAAGGGGCCCTCCCGCTGTCCTGTCAGCTGTTCGGGATGCCGCGATTAGCCGCGGCTATCCGAACAGCCCGACTGAGCTAGTCGGGAACTTTCACTTTCACTTTTAGCCGCGCGGCTCAGCTCTGAGCGCGCGGCTAAAGGGTTAATAGCACGCGGCGCCGCGATCGGCGCTGCGCGCTATCAGAGGCGGGTCCCGGCTTCACTATGACGCCGGGCCCGCCATGATATGATGCGGGGTTACTGTGTAACCCCGCGTTATATCAGAAGAGCAGGACCAAGGACGTACCGGTACGTCCTTGGTCCTTAAGGGGTTAAAGAAAGTGTCATATAAAAACTGGCAGATTCAGCCATGGGCCCATCCATCTGTACCATTCAAGAATTATTCTCATTTCATAACAATCTGTCTTCAGATATTTCTTGGCCCAGTCTTAAAGGGGTACCCCGCCCCTAGACATCATTTGGATAGGGGAAAAGATGTCTGATCATGGGGGTTCCGCAGCTGGGGACCCCCACAATCTCCATGCTGCACCCAGCGTTCGTTTAAAGTGTCAGGTTCAGCGCTGGAGGCTCGTGATGTCACCGCCACTCCCCCTCAATGCAAGTCTATGGGAGGGGGAGTGATGGCCATTTTTAATACATGTGTATTATAATTGTATTTGTGTATAATGTATAATCTAAGACATGGGTGAGGGTTTATTCAGACTGTGTATTAGTTATTGTGTATTCCAGTTTTATTGGGGGGGGGGGGGGGGGTCTGTCCATCTGTGTCATACTTCCTTTGAAATCAAGCACTCCGGCCATCATAAAACAAACTAAGATAAGTGACTAGGAAAGAGGGATGGCAGTTCCCCCCACCTTGTGGGTCAGATGAATTCACTTTTCCCTCCTAAAAACCCACTATAAAACTGAGATGCTTGACAGACCTTTGTTCAAGCCTGTGGCAAACGCTGACAAGACATCCTAAGATACAGCTGGACTCTCACTCACAAGGACTGCTATACCATTATGCTGTAAGGACTTTTCTTTTTGTTTTCTGAACTTGTCTTGCTGAACTCTTTTATATTTTTGTACCCCTCTTTGTTTGATACATAGTACTGTGATACCTTTTTTCAGATTAAATGTTTAATTAATCAGCTCTGGTCTTTGATCTCTAAATATAGGAACTCACCTTTCTGAAGGAAGCTCTGGTGAAACACGTTTATCAAAGGGTTAATTTGGTGACTTCCTGGGACTAGTAGTGGATAGTGTTGAGCGGCATAGGCCATATTCGAATTCGCGAATATTCGCGAATATATGGATGAATATTCGTCATATATTCGCTAAATTCGCATATTCGTAATATTCGCGTTTTATTTTCGCATATACGAAAAATTTGCGTATGCGAAAATTAACATATGCGAAAATTATCATATATATAAATTAGCATAGGCGAAAATTCGCATGCCAGTCTCACACAGTAGTATTAGAGCCTTCTTTACACCACACAAGCTGGAAGCAGAGAGGGATGATCACTGTGATGTGTACTGTGAGAAAAAAAGAAATAATAAAAAAAATAAAATAAAATGAATATTCGTAATTACGAATATATAGTGCTATATTCGTGAATATTCGCGAATTCGCGAATATGCGATATTCGCGAATAAAATTCGCATTGCGAATTTTCACGAGCAACACTAGTAGTGGCTACCCAGAGGTCTGATGGCTTTAACTCTTGCACCATCACACTCCCTCTAATGCTTGCCGGATTTTACCTGTAAAGAAATCTTAGCACTAAAAGAAACTGCATACCGTATTTATCGGGGTATACCACGCACTGGCCTGTAACACGCACCCTCATTTTACCAAGGATATTTGGGTAAAAAAAGTTTTTTACCCAAATATCCTTGGTAAAATGAGGGTGCATGTGTGTGCATGTGTATACCCCGATACACTGTTTCTGACCCCGCAGAAGCCCCCAGGAAAGGCAGGGGGAGAGAGGCCGTCGCTGCCTGCTTTTCTCCCCCTACCTTTCCTGGGGTCTAGAGCTCGGCTGCCGCCGCTTCTCTCCCCCTGCTATCGGCGCCGCTGCCTCTTCTCTCCCCCTGGCTATCGGTGCTGCTGCCCCATTGCCGGCGCCGATAGCCAGGGGGAGAGAAGGGACAGCGGCACCCATTGCCGGTGCCTCTGCCCCGTTGCCTCCCCCATCCCCGGTTGTATAATTACCTGTTGCCGGGGTCGGGTCCACGCTGCTTCTGGCCTCCGGTGTGGCGTCCCCTGCGTCGTTGCTATGCACTGCACGGCGCGGCGCAATGGCGAGTGACGTCACTCGTCATTGTGTCTCGCAGCGCATAGCAACGACGCAGGGGACGCCACACCGGAGAGGCCAGAAGCAGCGTGGACCCGACCCCGGCAACAGGTAATTATACAACCGGGGATGGGGGAGACAACGGGGCAGCGGCGCCGGCAATGGGTGCCACTGCCCCTTCTCTCCCCCTGGCAATGGGGCACCGATAGCCAGGGGGAGAGAAACGGCAGCGGCGCCGATAGCAGGGGGAGAGAAGCCGCAGCAGCAGGGCTCTAGACCCCAGGACAGGCAGGGGCAGAGAAGCCGGCAGCAACGGCAGGTCTCTGCACCTGCAAAAGCCGCTGCAGTTCATTGATTTAAAGCGCCCGCTTTAAATCATTGAACTGTAGCGGCTTATCGGCATGTTATACGCCGATAAATACGGTACATATTCTTGTGTTTAAATTCCAAAGACAGAGCTCAGTGCTGGTTTAAAAGACATACAAAAAGAGTGAAAGAGAGTTCTGCACTCCCCATCTCCTGTTTTACCTCCTCTGTCTCATCTTGGAAATAAGGAGGCATTTCGCAGTCCGAGCCTGCACAGCTAATGTGCCAAGAAAAGGAGATCCTTACTGCAGGAAAGAACAAGGAACAACTTATTGCTGATCTTGTGGAGTTTGATGCCCATGCAGCAGAGCTGAGTGACATGAGACAAAGTCCTACAGCTGGAACTGTTACCCATGGACTGATATCTACTGGGGAACACAGCAACATTACTTCCTATCAGGACAGTACTCCACATGAGGCCTTGGACTTATATGCGGACTGCCTTACAACACCTTGGGAATGTCGATACGGATATGAAACTCCAACTGCTTCTCCAGTACCAAACTGCGGAGAGAGATGGGGCAGAAAGAGAGGCCCAGCGGAGGCATGAACTGGAGGTTCTGAGGCTGAGAGGGGATGCTTTATCTGCATGCAGTGATGTGCAGGATCAAGGAGACCACAAACCTCACTTGGAACATTTTCCTATGTGTGAGGAAGATTGCGATCTTGAAGTGTTTCTCAGGGGATTTGAAAAGGTTTGCCGGCAGTTCCATCTACCTAAGGAACAGTGGGGACAATAGCTTACCCCACGGTTGAGAGGGAAAGCTCTGGATGTGTTTGCTTCTCTTCCCTCTGAAAGTGACCAGGACTAGTGTTGAGCGGCATAGGCCATATTCGAATTCGCGAATATTCGCGAATATATGGACGAATATTCGTCATATTCGCGAATATTCGCATATTCGTAATATTCTCATTTTATTTTCGCATATGCGAATATTCGCGTGTGCGAAAATTAACATATGCGAAAATTCGCATATACAAAAAATTAGCATAAGCGAAAATTCTCATATGCGAAAATTAGCATATGCAAATTTCGCATATGCGAAAATTCGCACACCGGTCTCACACAGTAGTATTAGAGCCTTCTTACACCACATAGGCTGGAAGCAGAGAGGGATGATCACTGTGATGTGTACTGTGAAAAAAAAAAAAATAAAAAAAAATAAAAAAAAAAAATATTCGTAATTATGAATATATAGCGCTATATTCGCGAATATTCGCGAATTCGTGAATATGCGATATTCGTGAATAAAATTCGAATTGCGAATATTCGTGAGCAACACTAACCAGGACTATGAGGCAATAAAATCTGCCCTGCTAAAAAGTTTTAATCTGACTCCAGAGACTTATCGGAAAAGATTTCCGACTTTGCAACAAAACGCCACAGAAAGCTGCACTGAACATGCAGGACAGATAAGGACTGCATCAGGCAATGGACTGGGGGCCTTCAAGTCACTACTTATGAGGCCCTGGAGGACTTGATGGTCCTTGATCAGTTTCTCCAAACACAGAGCTTTGAAGCCAGTGAGTGGCTTTTGGACCGCAAGCCCAAGACAGCAGCGGAAGCAGCAGAACTAGGAGATGACTTTGCCAAAAACCGGGCACCAGAAGCAAAGCATGGATCTGTACAAGCTGGAGCAAGTACTTGGAGGGGAGCCACACAAGCACCACCAGGCCAGTTGGGAAATTCTTGCCATCATTACCAAAAATAACAGGAGCACCATTGGGTCAGGGGGACACCCGCCGATGTTACAGATACAATAAGATTGGGCATCTGAGTGCCACTTGCCCCAACAAGAAGAATTCTCCACCGGCAGCTGGAGGACACACAGCCATTCTTCAGGTGTCTGGAGTGGTGGAGGAAAGAGGGGATAACCTGCAGAGTGTAACTTTGGGTGACCGGGTGAGAGTGGGTTTACGAGATTATGGAGTCTCATTTACCTTGGCGAGGCCTGAAGTTGTGGAAACAGAGGACATCATCCCTGGAAGAACCATGGCTTTAAAAGGAATTGGAGGTGTGCGCCCTGCTGTGCCCATGGCCCATGTGTATCTGGATTGGGGTACAGGCAAAGGTTTGCGGAAGGTGGGGATCTCTCAGGACATCCCTGTTATTGTTCTGCTGGGGAATGATTTGGGTTGGATGCTCTGTCATTATGCTCCGGAGGACACTACCTGCACACCAGATGGGCTAGGAGAGAGCCTGGTTCATGCTGAGGTACTGTGCGAGACTTTGGGTGACACTGTGAAATGTGATAACTGGGAGGGAGTGCAGGGGATTGATAAATGTTTCCCTTTGACTGAATCAGTAATGTTTTACATAAGTGAAATGGAGTGTATTGTAAAATGTTAATACAATGAATTACCAATGACAAAACCTAGTGGAAATGGGCTAGGGGGAGGGTTTGGTGTGCCCCTGGTGATATGTAAGGATGAGGGACCAGCAGTGAGTGATACATCCCAATCCTGTGAGCCTAAGAGGGCTGAGGAGGAGGAGGAGGAGGGAAGGAGTGATGGGCCTGTGTATGATGCCTGTAACATTGTTATGTCTGAGACTGGAGGGGGAGGAAGGTAAACCCCAGGGAGGCATACTGTGGTGTCCCGGTACCTTGTATGGTGGTCCCCAAAGTCAGAGTTACTACGTTCAGGTAGGGTCCCCTAGGTGGGACAGCCCCTAGTTGCCTCTCTTCTACTCTAATTCTACAATGTTTATATGTGTATATATTTAATAATGTGTGTATTTAATATAATGTATAGTATGCTTACCTTGTTAGCGCCGCTGGACCTTCGGTCATGTGACCATGTTAATTCCTCTATGGTATGTTGGAGGTCCCTGCGTCACATGCTACCCATAATTCTATGTAAAGGTGATTGACAGAAGTATTGGACCAATTAGCTCTAGTCCAGCCCCTTCCCATATAAGGGAGCTGTAGCCAATTATCGCTCTCTTGGGTTGCTGCTCTCGTGGATGCCAGACTAGCAGGATGGATCTGCACAGCTTTTAAAGACAAACTAGGCCTGAAAACCTACCGGCCTCAGCCTAAACTAAACCGTGAGTTCTAAACTAATCCCTGCTAAAGCTAGCGTGACTACTGGACCGCAACTAAATCCCCTAAATCCAGTGGAACAGCACATATCATTCTACGGACTCAAAATTGCTAAAGGTCCCAACCTTTGGCAATCCCTAAGAGAATTTGCATGTATAGAGACTGTTCCGGTTATGAAGCTTGCATAAAATCTTCAGTAAAGTTCCAACTGTTTTCAGCAAACTCTCCGGTTGTGGACATTCAATTATTATATACCTCCCTATCGCTCTTGGGAAGGGTGGCGGTAGGACAAGCATTACAGAGGAGCCCTCAACCTGGCATCATGAATAGAAAGGGTTAACCAGACATCCTTTAGTCACCGCACAGCTACACACCATATACCCTACTCCCCCAGGCTATCACAATACCAATGGTGGCAGTGGTAACACGTCAGAAGCGTTCCAGGGCCACAGCTGTAAAAAGAAGGGGGGATGGTGATGTTAGGGGCAAGCTGTGTTACTTGCAAGCCAAAGCAGAGGAAGGTGGAGATGCTAATTCACCTGAGGGAAATGTGCTCCCTGATGCCACAAGATGGGGGGGAGGGCAATGAACATTTCCGGGAAGCTCTGCGCAGTGACCCTTCCCTTGAAGGGCTGAAACAACGTGCTGAACAGCCAGGTGCTGACACAGATGGGCATCGGGTATATTGGGAAAACAATATCTTGTACTGGGAGTCCCTTTCCAAAGGCATGCTAAGGCCCCAGGAGAGAGACAGGCAGTTAGTGGTTCCTAGGCAGTACAGGAAAGAACTGCTGAGGTTAGCCCATTAGACCTCCCTGGATGGACATTTAGGAGTGGCCAAGACAAAGTTCAGGTTGGCACACAATTTTTACTGGCCGGGTAAGAGTACTGCAGTTGTAAATTACTGTAGATCCTGTCGTGTCTGCCAGAGGGTGGGTAAGTCTGGGGATGTTACTCGTTTTCCCCTAGTGCCCCTACCAATCATATCTGTAGAAACCTTTACTAGAAAAGCTACGTTTTATTACTATTTTTGTGAGCTGGATCCCCCTTATCTTCATGGTTTCTACATACGGGAAGAGGCCGAAAAATCTGATCTCCAGTTGCTTCTTTATAGCTGAAGTCTCTACATTACGCTTCATTAGTGGATGGTGAGCTGAGCACTTTTTTCTTTCTTTATATTGCACAGACATATCTGTACCATTTGAACGAGTGGCAGTGGATATTTTTGGGGCATCTAGCTATACCCAGGAGCACAGGGAAACAGTTTATTCTTACTGTGGTGGATTATGCAACCAGGTCCCCTGAGGCTGTTGCCTTATCCTCTGTCCGGGCAGATAAGGTGGCAGATGCACTGATCAGTATTTTCTGCAGGGTAGGGTTCCCCTGTGAAATGCACACTGATCAGCGCACGCAGTTCATGTTCAATCTCATGCAAATTGTCTGTAAAAAGGTGAATGTACAGCACTTGGTAGCAAGCCCATACCACCCCCAAACAAATGGTCTCTGCGAGAGGTTCAATGGGAACTTGAAAAAAATGCTGAAAACCTTTGTAGAATCAGAGGGCAGAGACTGGGAAAAGTATTTACCCCATTTGTTATTGGCTTACAGGGAGGTACCCCAAGAGTCTACAGGTTTCTTGCCCTTTGAATTATTTTATGGTCGTAGAGTGCGGGGACCCCTAGAATGGGAAGGGGGGCAACATGCCCTGAGACTTCTGTGGTGGAGTATGTTCTGAGATTCAGGGACAGGATGCAGGCATTGACTGGGCTGGTACAGGACAACCTCATAGCAGCACAGTCCAGGCAGAAGTACTGGTATGATCGCAATGCAAGGCCCCGGGTCTACGAAGTGGGACAGAAGGTAATGGCTCTGAACCCCATCATACAGAATAAATTGCAGGCTGCCAGAGAGGGTCCCTTCCCCATTTTACAGCGCATAGAACCCACCACATATGAGAAAGGCAGAGGAAGAATCACATTAATATGCTAAAGGCATACTATGACCCTGAGGAGGTGGTACTCAGTGTATGCAGTGCACCAGAGGAAGGACTGGGTAGTGATCCCCTACTGGTCCTAGTGGAGGAAGCTAAGAGCCAGGGATCCCTTCCTGTGATCCATATCCAATGTGGCTCACACCATGATACCAAACAGCACAGTGACTACTGTTCACCCTATAAATAGGCAAATGACTGTGATGACAAGTTTGCAGAATCCTGTGATGATAACTGCAGGACGCACCTTAGTATAAAATGTCCCCATTGTCAAATTATTTCCTGCCTTTTCTAGGGGAACCATCATTTTTGTCCAGGCCAGTTTTATTTAATTTAATTTTTTTGTTTTTTTATGATTCTGTTAACCCACAATTCAGAAGCAAAATCTTATTTTCATCAGCTAATTTCAGTAATTTTTGATTCATTATTAATTTTATAGGTTTCAAGATTCATGTACAGCAAAAAAAAAAAAAAAAAAATGTAAAGCAGCCTGGCAGACGTCTATTGGACACTTTAAACATTTTCCAAGCCCATACTGGTCGAATGAGATTTTTGGCATATGCAATAGGAGGATTTCCCAGCACATACATTAAACAAATACACTGCAACCCGAATTTTAGCAAAACACTAGCTGAGTACCCGGTTTTTCCTTCCTAATCTTTGTAGGGGAGGAAAATCAACAAAGGAGGAAGCTTTTGACTTCATATCCCATCCTCATATATTGTTGTCATATCCCGTCCTGATATCTTAACCTCATATCCCATCCTCATATCCCGACCTCATATCCGTCCTCATATCCCGTTATCATATCTCGACCTCATATCCTGACCTCCTATTTCGTCCTCATATCTTGACCTCATATCCCGACCTCCAATCTCGACCTCATATCCTGTCCTCATATCTCGACCTCATATCCTGTCCTCATATCCCGACCTCCTATCCCGTCCTCCTATCTCGACCTCCTATCCTGTCCTCATATCTCGACCTCTTATCCCGACCTCCTATCCTTACCTCCTATCTCGACCACATATCCTGTCCTTATATCCTGTCCTCCTATCCCGTCCTCCTATCTCGACCTCATATCCCATCCGACCTCTTATCCCATCATCATATCTCGACCTCATATCCTGACCTCCTATCCCATCCTCATATCTCGACCTCTTATCCTGACCTCATATCCCGACCTCCAATCTCGACCTCATATCCTGTCCTCATATCCCGTCCTCCTATCCTGTCCTCCTATCTCGACCTCGTATCCTGTCCTCATATCATGTCCTCATATCCCGTCCTCATATCCTGACCTCCTATCTTGACCTCCTATCCCGTCCTCATATTCTGTCCTCATATGTCTAACTCATATCCCATCCTCATATCCCGACCTCCTATCCTGTCCTCCTATCTAAACCTCATATCCCGTCCTCATATCCCGACCTCCTATCCTGTCCTCCTATCTCGAACTCATATCCCAACCTCATAACCCGACCTCATATCCTGAACTCATATCCTGTCCTCATATCCCGACCTTATATCCCATGCCCATATCCTGAACCCATATTCTGTCCCGTCTTTGTGAGATGGGGTGGAGCTTGCAAGTCGGACCGACACGTTCACCAGGAGATGCAGAGCTTGTGGAGTAAGGTACAAGCATGGGACTTAAAACAAAAAAACATATTTTATATAAGGGTGTAGGTAAGGGTTAATTTAACAATTATTTATTTTAATATGACATATAAGTAATATGTGTACCAGGTATTATTGAAATATCTACAGCCGTACGGAAGTTATGTGGGAACATACATTTCCCATTGATTTGCATGGGACTTTAAACAAAAACCCCGACCCTCATAAATGGGGTAGTTTAGGGTTAAATCAACTATCTTATATTTTAAGTGGACATATAAGTAACATGTGACCAAGTATTATTGAAATATCTCCAGCCGTTTGGAAGTTATGCAGTAACACATATTTCCCATAGACTTGTATGGGACTTTAAACAAAAACCCTGACCCTGGCAAATGGGAGTGGGTAAGGGTTAAATTACCTATCCTATGTTTCTTGTTGACATATAAGTAACGTGGCCAAGTTTCATGTTAATATCTTTAGCCATTTGGACGTGATGCTGGAACATACACACATACATACACACATTGAGTTTTATATATATATATATACTAGCTGAGTACCCGGCATTGCTTCCTTCCTAATCCTTGTTGGGGAGCAAAAAAAAACAACGGAGGAAGCTTTTGACTTCATATCCCGACCTCCTATCCCGACCTCCTATCCTGTCCTCCTATCCCGTCCTCCTATCCCATCCTCCTATCCCGTCCTCATATCTCGACCTCCTTTCCCGTCCTCCTTTCCCATCCTCCTATCTCGACCTCCTTTCCCGTCCTCCTATCTCGACCTACTTTCCCGTCCTCCTTTCCCGTCCATCTATCCTGTCCATCTATCCCGTCCTCCTATCCCGTCCTCCTTTCCCGTCCTCATATCTTGACCTCCTTTCCCGTCCTCCTTTCCCGTCCTCCTTTCCCATCCTCCTATCCCGTCCTCCTATCCCGTCCTCCTATCCAGTCCATCTATCCGTCCTCCTATCCAGTCCATCTATCTGTCCTCCTATCCCGTCCTCCTATCTCGACCTCCTATCCCGTCCTCATATCTCAACCTCCTATCCCGTCCTCCTATCTCGACCTCCTATCCCGACCTCCTATCTCGACCTAAAATGTCAACCTCCTATCCCAACCTCCTATCCTGATCTGTAATAAGTGTACCAGTTATTGAAATACCTCCAGCCGTACAGAAGTTATGTGGGAACATACATTTCCCATTGATTTGCATGGGACTTTAAACAAAAACCCCGACCCTCATAAATGGGGGTAGTTAAGGGTTAAATTAACTATCCTATATTTTAAGTGGATATATAAGTAACATGTGACCAAGTATTATCGAAATATCTCAAGCCATTTGGAAGTTATGCAGAAACATATATTTCCCATTGACTTGCATGGGACTTTAAACATAAGCTCCGCCCCTGGCAAATGGGGGTGAGTAAGGGTTAAATTACCTATCCTATGTTTGTTGTTGACATATAAGTAACATGTGTGCCAAGTTTTATGTTAATATCTTTAGCCGTTTGAAAGTTTTTGTGGAACATACACACATATATACATACATACACACACACGTTGAGTTTTATATATATAGATTAAAGAAAATAAGAGTTCTCAGGGTCATCACAGTCAGGAGGGTGTAAAAACTGGATTTTTTTTAAAGTATAAAGGTGGAAGAGATTAGAGGCTTTACACAAGAGCATTAGAAAATAACACTTGTTGAAGCGAACGTAATTGACGTATTTTGTCTTTTATGCCCTGAGTCGTTCTTTGTCCCTATTGCATTGCTACTTGGAGTTAACTCAACTGAACACAACAATCAATATAAAAATTCCTGCAAAGCAACATGAAGCAAATGCATCTCTCAATAAGCATCTTGTGCCCATTCATTTGTTTATTGCTAGCTGAGTACGCGGCGTTGCCTGGTTTTTCCTTCCTAATCCTTGTTGTGGAGGAAAATCAACAGAGGAAGCTTTTGACTTCATATCCCGTCCTCATATATTGTTGTCATATCCCAACCCCATATCTCGTCCTCATACTTCAACCTCCTATCCCGATCTCCTATCTGACCTCCTATCCTGTCCTCCTATCCCGACCTCCTATCCCGTCCTCCTATCCTGTCCTCCTATCCCGACCTCCTATCCTGTCCTCATATCCCGACCTCCTATCCTGTCCTCATATCCCGACCTCCTATCCCGTCCTCATATCCCGACCTATCTCGACCTCCTATCCCGACCTCCTATCCTGTTTTCCTATCTCGACCTTCTATCCCGACCTCCTATCCCGACCTCCTATCCCGTCCTGCTTTCCCGTCCTCATATCTCGACCTCCCATCTCGACCTCATATCCAGTCCTCCTATCTCAACCTCCTATCCAGTCCTCCTATCCCGTCCTCCTATCCCGATCTCCTATCTCGACTTCCTATCCTGTCTTCATATCCCGTCCTCCTATCCCGACCTCCTATCCCGACCTCCTATCCCGTCCTCCTATCTCGTCTTCATATCCCGTCCTCATATCCTGACCTCCTATCTCGACCTCCTATCTCGACCTCCTATCCCGACCTCCTATCCCGACCATCCCGTCCTCCTATCTTGACCTCCTGTCTCTACCTCCCATCCCGTCCTCATATCCCGACCCATAATATGTGTACCAGGTATTGAAATATTTCCAGCCGTACAGAAGTTATGTGAGAACATACATTTCCATTGATTTGTACGGGACTTTAAAGGGGTTCTCCGGTGCTTAGACATCTTATCCCCTATCCAAAGGATAGGGGATAAGATGCCTGATCGCGGGAGTTCCGCCGCTGGGGACCCCCGGGATCTTGCACGCGGCACTCCATTTGTAATCAGTCCCCGGAGCGTGTTCGCTCTGGGTCTGATTACTGTTGATCACGGGGCCTGCGGCGTGTGACATCACGCCTCCGTCCCTGTGTGATCTCACGCTCCGCCCCTCAATGCAAGTCTATGGGAGGGGGCGTGACAGCTATCACGCCCCCTCCCGTAGGCTTGAATTGAGGGCCAGAGCGTGACGTCACACGGGGGAGGAGGCGTGACGTCACACGCTGTCGGCCCTGTGGTCGCCGGTAATCAGACTGATTACAAACGGGTTGCCGCGTGCAAGATCCCGGGGGTCCCCAGCGGCGGGACTCCCGTGATCAGGCATCTTATCCCCTAACCTTTGGATAGGGGATAAGATGTCTAAGCACCGGAGAACCCCTTTAAACAAAAACCCTGACCCTCACAAAGGGGGGTGGTTAAGAGTTAAATTAACTATCCTATATTTTAAGTGGACATATACGTAACATGTGACCAAGTATTATCGAAATATCTGCAGCCGTTTGGAAGTTATGCAGTAACATATATTTCCCATATACTTGTATGGGACTTTAAACAAAACCCCGACCCTGGCAAATGGGGGTGAGTAAGGGTTAAATTACCTATCCTATGTTTGTTGTTGACATATAAGTAACATGTGTGCCAAGTTTCATGTTAATATCTTTAGCCGTTTGGACGTTTTAGTGGAACATGAACATAGATATACACATACACACAGGTACTTCTATCTCATATCTACATAAATGTCTAGTAGATAAATGTTCCACCTCTAGAAATGGAATCCCATCCGACCTGGTTGCAGTCCCACAGTCCCATAGTCAAGATGGTGTAGTGAGAGGGAGAAAGATTTGGCTGAATTCCCGGCTACAGTGTACACGAACAGGAAGTCCATTACAGGATGTACACTAGACAGGAAGTTGAGCTAATGAAGACAAGTAGAGCATACAGTTTGCATCAGAAGTAGGAGGAAAGCATGGAAGACCACAGGGAGGAATTAAAATAACTTTATTTGCCAATATATGTTCACTAATTAGAGAGTTAAAACTAGGTTTCAGCATTGGACAACCCATTTACCTTAAAAATGGAGGGCATATAAAACAGTAAAACATGAACCATAATTTGCATTGGCCTTTATTTGTTGACTTTTTATTACAAATTGGCTTGAGTAAAAAGAGTAATACGGGAAATACTTTATATTTTAAGTTTTATTTGCCAAAAATGAGTAGTGTTGCTTTTTCATGGATTTGGAAATATCTGCAGCTTAAATACCAATGGTGGATTTAGCAAAATGCGTTCCATGTTATATGGTAAAAAATTGATAACCCTGTTGTCACCTAATATTTATGGTGGTTTGTGTTGGCACAGACCTTAATGAAAGTGGTTAAAAGCAGGAAACTGTATATAAAATGTAATTCCAATGAATTTTTATAGATCCAAAATTCATTGGAGGGGACCAAAAGGGGTTTTCTAATATAGAGCTTCAAATACTGTTTCTCTTTTCATAGATACAGTTACATGATAAGAGGGGTTATCTGGCCAACTATTTTTATATAACTTAGAATAGTGTGAAGTAATAAAACAGATACTCATCTTACTGATCCTTCATCACTCCCATTTTGGCAATTTCTATGTCCCCATCATAATTGTATTTCTTGGTATGCCATGACATGGACATGTGTAGTGGGTCACAATTGTGGCCAGTGATTGGCTGAAAAAGTGATATGTCGATAGGGACAAAGAAGTATAGAGATTAGTAGGACCTAGTGGGAAGCATTGGAGCGGGAGAGTTGGGTGATCAATAGAGAGAGTATGATTCCTTTTAATATAATCATTTTACACCATTCTGAATTTCTTTTAAAGGGGTGCTCTGGTGGAAAAATAATTTTTTTCTTTTCAAATCAACTGGTACTAAACAGATATGTAAATTACTTCTATTAAAAAATCTTAATCCTTCCAGTACTTAGCTGCTGTATGTTCCAGGGAAGTTGAGTTGTTCTTTTCTGTCTGACCACAGTGCTCTCTGTAATTTACAAATCTGTTTAACTTTCTGGAGCCAGTTGTTATGAAAAAAATTGGTTTCCACCAGACTACCCCTTCAATTCTTATGTCTAGACAACCCCCTTGAAATTAAGGCTACATGCAGCCACGACTAGAAGAAGCTCACTGATTTATACAGCTTTCATTAAAAACTATAATATATAAATATGCAGTAAGCTTCCCCTAGCGAATTCGAATATGGCCTATGCTGCTCAACACTATTCATGAACTATTTTCTTCCGAACTATCTTCCATCACAAAATAACGTCCGTTATCAATAACGGAATATAACGTATTCAAACGGCTATTAGAAAATCCCATAGACTATAATGGGATTTTCTAACGGACATATAGGATTTTGTTACTGACGTTTTCAGCTGGTTTTCAAATGGAACTTCATACGGATTTTTAAAAACTGAGAGTTTTGTAGTGTGAAAGAAGCCTTAGAGATATTTCTGCAGCCCAAGAAGAATGTGATCAGGAGATATACCCGAAGTCCCATGCAAGTCTATGGGGCTTCCAGTACTTCTCCTGATAGCATTACTCTTGATAGCCCAAGAGTTTTAAACATCATGCCGCCGGACTGGTAAAGTATGATTTAACTATCCAACAGGCATGTGCAGAGAATAGTTAGTGTTGAGGCAAAGAGAGGGGTTGAGGCAAGGGAAAGACGATGTCTTGCGGGCTGAGAGAAAAGTGAGGGTGGAGGGAGCACATCAGTGTGGGGGTAGGGTGAGGGCATGATGTTGCTAGAGTGCAGGGAGGATGAGCAGCCTTTCACTGCTGGGGTCTCCGGAGAAGGGTGGCACACAGTATGCATGCTACCCAGCTTTTCCAGTCTCCTGTAGAGCTCCAATATGGCTAATGCAGGCTGAGAGAAGAGTGAGTGGGGGGGGGAAAGAACACATTAGTATAAATATATATATAGCTTAGAGTACATCTACTTGTTTCCCCATTTTAAAAATTCAGGCCATGTGTTTTACATACAGAACAATAACAGCCACTTAAATGTGGTTCCAATTTACATGGAAAAATATCCAATAAAACAAAGACTTTTTCGTACTGTAAATGTTTCAGCAGATCTTATTTTATAACTAGCACATATTAAAGATTATATAATGAACAGGGCACAAGACCAAACACTCACAAAAGACAAAAAAAAAACCCAAGTCCATGAGCTCAGGATTTATAGAGCTTCTATAAGTTTGAACATTTCTTAATATACAGGCATTGTGTCCAGTAACAGCATTTACTTGGCTACAGCTTAAAGAATCTGAAACAGAGGATAAATATTAACACACACAACCTGACTCATGTCTGTCCAAGATGCAGTATAAAAACAGGAAAATAAATCAGACTTATATAAAAGGCAAAAGCAACTTCCAAATGTTACGTCTTCAGATGAAAATAATCACCTGGTACCAATGCGGCTCCGGTCTGTTCCAAGGTAGTCACTGGCACATGCTTTGTGCACCCATTTATTTATCCAGGGATATACATTAACTTAAAGTGGTTTTCCCAGCTGAAATATGAATGGGATAATGTCCTAAAAGAGGGGAAAAGTGTTGGGATCTGGGTATCCTGAAGAGGAGAGATGGTTGTAGATAGTACAGATGAAAAACAAGTGAATGTTTCTAATCTCCAGAACTGGGCCCAGCTCTCCCAGTTGAGCAATCCGGGACCCATCTTCCAAGACGTATTAGTCTCGTCAGTGACGGCCCGCTCAGCCAATCACATCTGCAGTGGTGTCAACTGATGATTGGCTGAGCGGGCCATTACTGCTTAGACTAGTATGTCTCAGGAGGTGGGGGCTGGAGTGGGAGGTAGGGATAGCTAGGCCTCATTCTGGAGATCATGGGGGTCCCAGCTGTCATACCCCCATTATTAGACACTTATCCCCTATCCTGTGGATAGGGGATATGTTTTTAATAACTGGATAACCCCTTTAAAATCCTTTAAGGCTTTTGTAATGTCTGCTCTTGTCAGTCTGAACTCTGGCCAGCTTAGTGTTAATAATGCTAGTAAATCAGAATCTAGAAGGGGTTATTTCTAGCCTTCTCAAGCCTTCCGCCTGGCTGCTGATTTTTACCTTGATTTGAGTTTTAGTATCTCTTTGTCTCTCTTCACACATGCTCTTTGTATTGCCATGGCTTTCTGTCCAGTGTAGCTTTTAGCCCGTTTCTGATTTTCTCTTAGTATTCTGTGTGTACTTGGTTGGTTTTGCCTGTCCCATGTGTATTCTGTTTGGTGAACCTGTGTTTTAGTGGGTGTTCTCACCTGTCTCTTGAGTCTTTACCCATGTTTAGATGTGTTTTAGAGTTTGAATTTCCTCCAAGGTTAGATGCTGTCTGACACAGTGGTGTGCCCTCTAACTTGGAATCCATTTGGATTTGGTATTTTGTGTCTTTCCATTATTGGAGTTTGGTGTTGTAGTTATCCTGTTCCTCCTGTTCCTCCTAGAATAGTTTCCTGACCCTTGCCTTGTCCCTTACATCAGAGTCAGTTTGCTTTGTTTCTAATTTGAATTAGTTCTATGTAGCCTGTTCTTGGTCCGTGTTCAGACCAGTTGGTCTTTGAGTGTTTGTGTCTGTTTTTGTCATTCTAGTATTTGCATATCCTTGAGTTATATAGTTTCTATCTTCAGTCTAATCTTGTTCATCCCCTGCATACCTGGATAATTCCTGCCGTATATAATTCCTAGTTTACCTGTCTTGTTCACATTATCATATTTTTTTTTACAAAGGGCTGCCAAAAAAAAGCAACAACTAAGCATACTCATCTGCCTCAATCCCCCGCCGCTGTCATTCTGATGGCTGCCAGTTTCTGCTCTTAGGTTTCTTTTACTTCCAATGACATGCTGACCCTGCAGGAACTATTTGCTCAGCCAACCCCCTTTAAGGTGTATAACACTTATCCACTGAGTGCAGGACCAATATCAAAAGGAGCCATATATGTCCTGGACATAAGCGTTCATGGACAGACATCACTGATTGACAGCCTCCTTTGAGTGTGCGAGACAAGTGCCAATCACTGAGTAGGTTTAGATTATAGAATTAGATATTTTTTAATTAAATTGTTTCTGTCCAATATGTTCCTATTAGAACATTTCATGAATCAATGCAATTTATTAAAGATGTGCAGCAGCCCAATGGGTGTATCACAGTATAGAGCCTATGTAGTGTCCAGTCTGATGGATTGTGGGAGCCCTTGATATTAGTGTTCAGGAATAGATGGAATAAAGCACAGTCATTTACTGAACAACTTTCAGATACATTTTCTAGTATACGAAGGCAGTCTTTAGTAATACAGCAAATGAAAATAACAGCTGGAGCAGAGGGGCACCCCAAGGTACAGTGAGGTGATATGTATGGAGTCCCATAAACTATATATTCCACTGTAGCCCTTTAAATAAATTCAATATATCCCTGATTCTTCTCAGAGCGAAGGACACTTGCTGGTTTCCAGTAGATCTTTATTCAGATAATAATAGTTGTTCTCACTGATTTGAGCTGCAATGCCCATTGTAGGATGCAGGTCCTTTGGCAAATGAAAGCCACAACATCTCCAGGCCCACCTGAATTCCTGAAAAGTTCAAGATGTGCTATAGGGTTTCTGTTCAACTTCTCCCTACAGATTCTTGTCTTCTTATCTTCTCTCTTGTAATCCTTTAGAAGGGACT